>NW_024423564.1:25779321-25843581 GCF_017311325.1 Ursus maritimus
TCTTTCACTTGAATACTGAGAGGCTCTGGTAGGGTTATTAATTGGCTTAATTTCAATATCAGAGTGTCTCAGGGAACAGGGAGGCCTGAGGAAAGGGAGAGAGACAAGGGGAATGGCCGGTTGGTAGAACAGTCAGAACACACAAATTTATCCATTAAGTTTGCCATTTTATATGGGTGCAGTTCGTGGCTCCCCAAAACAATGACAATAGTAACATCAAGATCGTTGATCACAGATCACCATAACAAATGTAACAATAATAATGAAAAAGTTTAAAACATTGCAAGAATTACCAAAATGTGACACAGAGACATGAAGTGAGCAAGTACCATTGGAAAACCAGCATTGATAGACTTGCTCCATGCAGGGTTGCTACAGACCTTCAATTTGTTGAAATCAAAAGCAATAACAAAAACCACAGTATCTGCAGAACACAATAAAGCAAAGTGCAATAAAACAAGATATGCCTGTACTGCCAAAATAATCTGGGCATAAATTATCTAAGGAAAACTGCTGACTAGTTTTCAGTTCAGCAAGATAGAAATTTTATACATAGCTACATGGAAAAAAATTAGAGAAGGATCATGAAAAAAATAGCACTTACCTAGTTAAGAGGGGGCCTTTATATAATTGCTCTGATCAAGCCAGTTCTTCCTGTTTAGAAAGGATACTCCCTTCTCATAGAAAAATGTTTACCATTTTTCCTGTTTAATCCGCTGAAAAGCTTTCCTAGTCCATCCTAGTCCAATGGCATGTTACAGTCTGCCACTAATTTCTCTATTAAAGCTTTAAAATATTAGTAACAATTGCCAGAATTTCACCTTCAGTTAAACTCCCTGAGTCATATCTGCCTTTGCCTTTAGCCCACTTCCAGCTAACGCCAGATCTGGTTGACAGGTGCAGGACAGTGCCGGACCAAGATGGTGACAGGAGGACCCCAAGCTTGTCTTTGAAAAGTTGGGTTTGAGTCTCAGCTGTGTGATCCTATAGAAGTTATTTGATTTCTCTGTGCCTTAGTTTTCTTGTCCAAAACACGAGGATAACAGCATCCACCTCAGAGGGCGATTATAAGGTTTAAGTGAGGTGATGACGCAAAATGCCACACAGGCTCTGTGCCTGGCAATAGTAGGTGCCTGTAAAGGTCAAGGTCTTGCCCTTCCTCTTCAGGTGACAGGGAGAGGATTGAACTAAATGGCTCCCGGAGGCTGCATCTAGTGCTAGCAGTCTGTGCTTCTGGGAGAGCAGGTCAGTATAGGGCGTGGGGAAAGCAAAAGGAAAAAGTACTGAATTCATACGATTCAGAGATCTCTGTGAAATTATTTCAGACCGTCAAAAATACAATGAAAACAAAACAAAAAAAATACCAAGAAGGCAGGAAACGTCACTTTGACCATTTGGTCCTGAGAACAGGAAAACTAAAAGATTCAATTTCCTCAACTGCTTCCAGGAAGGGTTAGGAAAACAATGTTTGGTTAGCCTGACAATGATCTTTAATAACGATGTGAAGCAGGCATGGCTTAACCAGACCAAAAACAGAAAAATTTTTTCAAGTTTAAATTTTATGTATGTGTTTACTTTTTTCTTTCAAGATTTTATTTATTTATTTGAGAGAGAGAGAGTGAGTACACAAGCATGGGGAGCAGGAGAGGGACAAGCAGACTCCCCGCAGAGCAGGGAAGCCTGACGCGGGGCTCAATCCCAGGACCCTGGGATCATGACCTGAACTGAAGGCAGACGCTTAACCAACTGAGCCACCCAGGCGCCCCTGTATTTACGTTTTTTATGAGAGAAGATCAGGACAAGGCAATGAAATGCCAACCCAGTGTGTCCCCTGACGACCGCTGAGTTCTTTCACCTACTCTGCACTTGGAGTGGGAGGGTTGGCTGTCAGCATGTACAGAGTGCCAAACTGTGTGGAGCCTTGGTCTGTAGGACCTCACTAACATGCACTGAAACTACAGTTGAGTGTCCCTGAGTTGTGGAAGGGACACTGGAGCCTGATATCGGTGTGTCTCTGCCACCTGTTTAGCTAGCATCCCTGTTGCTGAACCCAAACCCAACAAATCAGGAAGGTCAGCAGAAGGTTGGGAAGCCTAGTTTCCCATACAATGGGAAACTAGCAGCTCCTGTTTTGAAGTGAACGAGAGCAGGCTTATTCATCATGTTATCAGGCTTGTTGACCTTGTTGCAGCCATCAGCTTTCACAGCCATTTGGCCACAGGCTGAGAGGTACACTACTGGGGCTCTGCAGGCCCAGAGCAGGGATACTCCAAAATCCTTCAGTCATCTACCATCTGTGCAAATCCAGAAAATACCACTGCTGGTCATCAGGCTCCTTCCATCACTTTCTTACCCAGGCGTCACTTGGAGTGGAGCAGGCAGGGCAAAAAATATGACTGGATGATAAAGAGACCAAAATGGATGGTTGGGTTACTCTTACAAGGTATCCTCTGAAGGGTAGGATAAATCATGCCGGGTCAGTGCTGTGCCTGACGGAGTGAGGGAAGAACCTTATGAGCACTCTTAAGAGTTTGAAAAATGCCACAATTACACTACTTGACCTTTGGATGGATTATAATAATCTGTCATTTACTGGATTTTTCACCATGGGCCAAGAACCATGTTAGATGCTTTATGTGTATTGTCTTATTTAATCTTCACAGTAATACTATTACAGAGATGCTGTTTTCCTCGTTAATTACTCTTCCCCACCCCTAACATTCTCCGCCTCACCACTATAAACTCCCAAGAAGGAGAATACATTAGAGCTTATTATTTGCCTCCCCACAAGGACATTGGATGAGGGTCATCTGGCCCTGCATGTCTTTGTTTCCAATAGGTACCACAAGAAGTCAAACCCCCAAGACAGAGTTTAACAGCTCTGTTAAAATATAATCTGTCTCAAGCACCCACCCCTCCCCAACCCCCCAAACCTTTTCATTGGCCCTCAGTAATTTACAGTCAGTCCACATAATCTGCCTCATCTTTCCTGCCTCTAGCTCTGACTGATGTCTGATTCACTCGGAAGACCATACCACTTCATCAGATATTTGCTCACAAGTCCCCCCCTCCCACATCTTCCTTGACCTCCATATCTCCTGTTTCCTTCTCCTGCTTTGTGTTATATATTCATACGTGCATCTGTTATTTTCTGTCTGCCCACTGGGATGTACGTTTTGTGAGGGCACAGACTTCTGTTCACTGTACATCTCTAATACCCAGAACGGTGCCCGGCATATCATCTTTGCTCAATAAATATTTCTTGAATGAAGTAGTACATAAATGAAGACACTGAGCTGTGGAATGGATGAGCAGTGTGTCGTTGGTCACAGTGCTGTGAAACAGTCAGCCCAGGTCTGTGTGATTGCAAATCCCTGACCCAAAAGCATCATGTTGTCCAACCTCTTGATGGATCATGTGAATGCAGTATGAGCAAGAATATTCTGGCTGAGCTGGAGTAATCAGTGTTGAGGTCTCAGTTTGGGGAACTTAATCAATTGGGCAAGATCCTACAGGACCAAAGTTCACTGCTCTTTTTTTGATTATATTGTGTGATGTTGTGATGTAGAAGAAAAGTGTGTATTTGGTGATTTTGGTCACCTTCTCATTTATATTTGGTCTTTATCCACAGTTCCTGACTCAAAGCTCCTCTGTAAACCTTGGAATTTCCTAAGTGATGGGAACAGTGAAGGTTTTTTTTTTTGTTTGTTTGTTTGTTGTTGTTGTTTGGAAAGCCCCTAAGACGCAGGCTGGTTGCCAGTGTAGCCAACCATATGACTGAAGGGTTTGCATTTTCAGTCTCAACCTCCAGGGAGGACCTGGAGGTTTGACCAGTCGCCAGTGGCCAATGATTTAATCAATCTTAGCTGTGTAATGAAACCTCCATAAAAACCCAAGAAGATGGGGCTCACAGAGCTTCTGGGTTAGTGAACACATGGAGATTTGAGGAGAATGGTAAGCTCTCAGAGGGCCTGGAAGCCCGGCATGCCCTTTCCCCATACCTTCCCAGTGGATCTCCTCATCTGGCTGTTGATTCATATCCCTTAACATCCTTTGTAATGAATCAGTAATCTAGCAAGTAAATGGATTTTTCTGGGTTCCATGAGCCATTCTAGTAAATTAATTGAGCCCAAGGAGGGGATCATGGGAACCTCTGATTTATAGCCATTCAGTCAGAAGTACTGGTAACAACATGGAGTTACAGTTGGTATCCTGAGTTCAAGCAGGTGGTTGGAGCCTCCAGTTTGTAGCCTGTCAGTCAGTCAGAAGCAGAAGTCACATCCTGGGCTTGTGACTGGTATCTGAAGTGGAGGGTGGTTTTGTGGGACTGAGCCTTTTACCCGTGGAATCTGATTCTCTCTCTGAGTAGTGTCAGAATGGAGTTAAATTGTAGGACACCCAGCTGGTGTCTAGATCATTGCTGATGTGGGGAAGAGTACACACACACACACACTGGAACTGGGTCCAGGAACCTAATTTACATTAGAAACAGTTTTTTTGAGTTGTCACTGAGTAAAATGCAAGTAACTGATAATTTGAGGAGCCAGCAATAAAATCAGTGTCCTTATAACATGAGCACACGAGCCTACAGAAAACCAATATATCATTTACTTACCTTTTTGATACAGTTTACAAAAAGCTGAAAGCTCTACCTGGTTCCAGAGAAGCAGGCAAGTATCCCGGTGGACCGTGGCACGTTCATGCAGCGAAGCATCGAAAGCCTGTGTAGAACATGGAAGGAAAGTAGCGACAGAATTGGAAAAGTGACCTCAAAAAGCTATATACACAATGCTGACAACTCTGAAAAGTCTGTGTTAGCAATAGAATTGTCAGAGACCTTGAGGTTCATAAATAGATGGTGATTCTAGTGTTTAGGATTTTATTTGGTTATTTCACGTTGTTTTTGATATTTAGATGTTTCTGTTTAACTGTTAATACTCAGATGATTAAATATACATAAAAAGAAATACAGTGTACCGTATTGTGAGCCAAGGAATACGTCATCCCATCTGCTACACATCCTTTTCCTTCCTGCTGTCCACCTCCACTGCTCGCGGACCCTCGGCGCTGCCTTTCCTCAGGCTTCACCCCAGCCTTCTGGTGCTCTGACGGCAACCTCTGTGTGTTACGGACCACCTGCTCTCCAACTGGATTTTCTTCCTCACTCCCTTGATTAGTCGCAGATGCTTCTCTCTCCACTTTTCTGAGCTGTTCTCTCACTGATATTGCCCTCCTCCTCTCTGAATGAGGCCTCGCACCTATCCTTCGGGTACTGGAGTGCTTGCTCACCTGGCCCTTCTTGAGGCCTCGTCCGCGTTTCACTGTGTCTGCTTCCTGTGCTCACGGTTTAGCACTCCCTGCCCTGCCTGAGCATATCCTACTCCTGTTCTGACATGATCCACTCCTCCTCGAACTCTGCATTGCTACTCTGAAAGCCTTTGTTCTTCCCATACTAGTCTGGGTTCTTGGTAACGAACCGTAAGAATCCACTCTGGCTGATTGAAACAGGAAAAGAATTTAGTGAAAGGCTATTGAGAGCTACAATTTTGTGATCTATGAGAAATATATATGGTCATCTGGATGACCAAATATATATTTCTCATATGCATTTGGTCTTAGTCCAAGGTTCCTGGCTCAAGGCTCCTAAAACCATGGAATTTCCTGTGATAGGGCAATGAATGAGTCTTTTGTTATATTAATGAAGGTGACTTTTGGGTCCTGGTTGCCAGGAGCACCAACCCTGTGATTAGAGGGTTGGAATTTTCAAGTCCCTCCCCCAATCTCAGAGGAGGGAAGAGGGCACTGGAGGTTAAATCAGCCAGTGGCCTGTGATTTAGTCAGTCATGACCATGTAATGAAGCCTCCATCAAAACCCAAAGGACTGGGTTTAGAGAACTTCTGAGTTGGTGAACACTTTCGAGATTGGGGAGAGTGGCCTGCCATACCTCACCCTATGAATCTTTTCATCTGGCTGTTTATTCATATCCTTTATCATATCCTTTAATAAACTGCTGAGTATAATTGTTGCCCTGAGTCCTGCAAGCTGCTCTGGCGAATTAAAGGAATGTAAGGAGGAGGCCGTTCTAACTTCCGGTCTGTAGCCTGTCAGTCAGAAGCACAACTTGTGACTGGTGTCTGGAGTGGGGGGTGAAAGACAGTCTTGTAGGTCTGAACCTTTAACCTGTGGAGTCTGGTACTATCTCTGGATAGATAATGTCAAGATTGAGTTGAATTCTCAGATTGCTAGTATCCGAGAACTGCTTGATGTTGTGTATAGGGAACCCGCCCCTCCACACACATACAAACACTTTGGAATTGGGTGTGGGAACCTTAAAAGAAGAGCTTTTAGGATTCTTGAGAAAGCTAATACAGTAGGTTTAGAAAACATGGAGGGACAAGGTAGGAGCTGAGCAGCTAGGACCGTGGCCAAAATTCCATGGCCATAGAGCCGGCCACTGCTAGACAGTGAACACGGCAGCTGTCACTACTAGTATTGGACGGGAGACTCTTCCAATGGCACCCTTGCCACAACAGTTTCTCCTCCAGAGTTGCTTTTCTATACCGCTTGCCCCTGGTCAGATCTAGGTAGAAACATCTGGCCGGGTCATTGGCCCATCCACCAGCTGCAAAGTGGACCTAGAAAGGAGTCTCACTTGTGCTATGAGAGGTGGGTTCTGCCGGCGGCCACAGTTCAGTGAGAAATCGCTCAAACAGATTCTAGGCAGGAGCAGAACTAAAACACCACATGGCCCATTCCCAATTCATGACAGTTGTTTTATTAAACGTTCTACAACTTCCTTAAGTCCTTGAAGCTGTTTCTTCTAACCTCTCACTCAGCAAGAACTCTGGAACATAGTTCAATGCAAAACTGAAACCTCAGGGGTCACAGATTTATATACAAAGATGTTCAAACAGCATGATTTAGAAGAGAAAAAAAAAAGCAGTCAGTCTAAATTTCTACCACTAATAAGGGAAGAATTAATTGAATTATGAGATATCCAAAGAATTAAGTATATGCGGTCATTAAAAATCATGGATTTTCAAAAAAACTTTTTATAACACAAAAAACTATAGCTAAACAGAACTTTACTATACAAGCTCTCACAATTATGTGTGTGCACATGTGATCCTATTTTATAATAAAATATATAAATGTTTATATAAAGACATTCTTTGAAAGAGAATGTTAACAGATTGATGTGATTGAAGGATTACTCTTTTTCTTTACGCTCTACACCTCAGTGTTTGCTCCCATCGCATCTCCCCATTCACCTGTCTAGAAAGTGGAGCCAATATCCTATAAACAGAAGTGTTGATTCTGAAACCTGTGACCTCCACGGAGACTACCTGTCTGAGCCTGCTCAGCTTTGACAGTGGGCTCCAGTTCCCCAGCTTTATCCATGGCCCTAGAAGCTCCGCAGAACCTTCCCTGCAGCTCTTTTTCTGTGGTTCATGAGCTCTCTCCAGCCTCTACCTCCACCAGCAAGAGGCTGTTTGAAAGTCTAGCTTTCAGGCCGTTACCTTAAGAGTTGGACTCTGCCTCTCTGTCCATTCCCTGCAGTTTCAGCCCTAGTCGGACTCTCCATCCGGCTTTCAGTCTCTCCTTCACACACTCCCTATTGGCTCACTCTCAACTTCGTGGTCTCTTGCCTTCAAACCAATCCAGGACCCGGAAGGTCCTGGCCCATAGTCTGTGTATGGGGTTCCTACTAGGCTGGGAGTTGAGTTCAGACTACCCAGGTTAACCACATTTCTTCTTACACGCTGATGTTGTGTTTCAGCCAACAGGACTTGGCCTGTGGCGACCCAAATCTACAGAACAACAATCCTCTTGTAACTATTGATCCTTGATCCGGCTCATCCACCCTCATGATTCATATTTGTATTAGCCCTGACCTCTTTCTGTTCTCTAGACCTGTAAGTTGTATTATTCCTAGCACATCTCTTGGATTTTCTGCTCTCAGAGAAGTTTATTTATTGATCTGTTAACTCATCTTGCAGGCACGTACTGAACACCTACCAGTTGGCACTGCAGATGGAGGCTGGTCAGGGAGTTAGACAAAATTAAGGGCTATGTCACTTAGTATACTTTTTATTACTAGTGACAGAAGTCCCGATTCATACTGCTTAAGCAAAAATGGAATGTATTCCCTCACATACCTGGCAAGTTTAGGGATAGATCTGGTTTCCTTCAGGCACAGCCGGATCCATGGATTGTAAATGCTGCCTTGGGGACCTGGCCTGTCTTCATCTCTCAGCTCCGCTCTGTTCTACTTTGTGATGGCTTCATTCTTATGGCAGCGAGTAAATGTTAACGGTGCCAGGCCTACATCCTCCTAGGTCCCAGTATAGCAGAAAAGACACTGCTCTCTCAGCAGCCCCAACAAATGTCCCACTATATCTTGTGATTTCTCACTGAATTAGGTGCTCTTCCCTGAACAAGTGACTTTTGTTAGAGAAATTCGATGCCCTGACTGGTCAGACTGGAGTCATAGGTCCTCTCCTTATAGTTGAGTATGGCATCTGCCCCAGCGCTTAAGTTGAGGGAGAGAGACAGAGTGAGAGTGGTTCCTCTGGAGAAAAGGCAAGTGGATGTGGCATGGTTAGGGTTTTGTTGGTTTTAGGGCTTTTGGGGGGGAATGGTTTTTTAAAAGCTCTCAGTTACAGCCATTGTGTTTATGACAAGTGCATATGATAGAGTTATAAACAGAGTTGAGTGTAGCAAATAGAGCATTTGACTCCATATACAATAGGCAAAGGACTCCCTCCTCCTTTACCCTTCACTCCTTCCTTTGAGCAAAATTTAGTGATTGCCTTTTTTGTTGCAGGTACAGAATAGAGATTATCCTAGACGTTGACCCTGCCCATAAGGAGCTTACAAGGTAGTGAGGAGGAGAGAGGATAAAAGCAAGGCCCCCACATTGATTGAGAATGTCCATTTTAAGAAATAAAAATATGAAGAGTATTTCTGTGGTTTTTTATAAAGTTAAAAAGACAACATCAATCATTGTATTGTTTAACATCTTTTTTACTTCTGTTTTGTTCAATGCTTGGAATAAGTCTTTCTGATCTGCTTCATTAAATAGCGGAAACTCCATAATCCACAGTTTTTTAATTTTTTTTGCCTAGGCTTCTGTAAAACTCAGAGTTAAAACCTGTGCTTAATTAAAAATAGCTTTCCTTAGCCTAAGTTTTCTTGAGATTAATTTGCCCTTTTTTAAGGTACTCGATTTATGGTTTTGTGGTTTTATCATACCTAGGACTTTTATAGTAAGGTGCTTTAAAATAGAGATATGACAGAGATAAACAAATGAATACCTTTAACTTTTACTTTTATCTTAACCGTCTCTGCTTCTGCTCTATAGCAGGTTGCTAACACATCTCCTACCAATGCCCAGTCATTTCCCTGCCTGTATACAGACATTTCTATCAGAGTAGTCACAGTTTGTGTATACAGATAGTGAGATGAACACATGTGGATATGTACAGTTTTTAAAGGCAACAAACATGAAAATATTTTTGTAACATTGAAGACCCAACAAGTAATCTGTACGTTATTTTTTAGCTGTAGGTTTTATTTTATTCTGTACAGTGGGAAAAAAGGTTGAGAAAAGCAGCATATAACCCAGGATTTAGGAAATACATTAATGCAGTGGTTCTCCACTGGAGATATTTGGCAATGCCTAGAGACATTCTTAATTGTCTTGACTACTGGAATCTTGTGGGTAGAGGACAGGGATGCTATTAGACATCCTACAATGTGCAGGACAGGCCACCACAATGAAAAATTATCCTGTCCAAAATGTCAGTAATGCCACTGTTGAGAAACCTTGCATTAATAAGATTTTTAGAATTCTAAACCCTGAAAGGATTCAGAACAATCTTGTAATTTAGGCAGAAGACAACACTAGAGGCAAATTAAAGCCGTACAATCAGAAGAATCGTGGAGCTGACAGGGAAAGTCATTTAGTCCAGTCTTTCTTTGTATATGGTAACTGAGTCACAGGAGACAAAGTGACTGAAGCAATAGAACTCCTCCATTCCTGGGGAGCCTGGGTGGCTCAGTCAGTTAAGCATCCGACTTATGATTTCTGCTCAGGTCATGATCTTAGGGTCATAAGATCGAGCACCGCATCAGGCTCCATGCTCAGCAGGGAGTCTGCTCCAGATTCTCTCTCCTTCTCTCTCTCTCTCTCCCTCTCTCTCTCTCTCTCTCCCTCCCCCTGTGCCCGTCCCCACTGCGTGCGCGCGCACTCTCTCAGATAAATAAATCTTCAAAAAATAATAAAAAAAAGAACTCCTCCACTCCTGAACATGTGATAAGGCAACTTGCCCAAATCTCTCTGTGCCTCAGTTTCCTATTCTGCAAAAAGGGACAATAAAACTTGCCTCAAATGATTGCTGTGAGGAGTAATTGAAATAATGCATGTGAAATGTATAATACTGTTCCTGGCCGCAGTGAGTTGTTGATAAAGAGTGGTGGTGAGGGGCACCTGGGTGGCGCAGTCGTTAAGCGTCTGCCTTCAGCTCAGGGCGTGATCCCGGCGTTCTGGGATCGAGCCCCATATCAGGCTCCTCTGCTGGGAGCCTGCTTCTTCCTCTCCCACTCCCCCTGCTTGTGTTCCCTCTCGCGCTGGCTGTCTCTCTCTCTCTGTCAAATAAATAAATAAAATCTTAAAAAAAAAAAAAAGAGTGGTGGTGACTCTCATTAAATTGTAGGTAGACACTTTAAAGAAGGCACGAAAAAGATTGGTTCCCACCTGAAACAAGCTACCTTCTCTCTTCCCGAAGTTCTGTGAATGGTGTGCCAGGTGGTCATGCCTCCAGGAAGGGCAGAACCTAGATCAGATAACCTTTATCAAACCCCTAGAGTCCTGGCCCTGCCTTACAGCCCTGACAGGATGTCTGTCCATCGGGGAGAATCTGAAATGCCAGGATTGTCGGCAGTGTATCATCCGGGGACCCTTTCGACTCTAAAATTCTCTGATGTCTGATAAGTTTTGTGGACTTTGTGCTAGAAAGATCATGTGACATTGTAGATAATACCCAACAGGCATACATAGACAACCACAAATCTCCTGTTTTATCATATATGGAATAAAAAAATGCTTTATTAGGGACACCTGCGTAGCGCAGTTGGTTAGGTGTCCAACTCTTGATCTCAGCTCAGGTCTTGATCTCAGGGTCGTGAGTTCAAGCCCCAGGTTGGTTCCACACTAGGCGTGGAGACTACTTAAAAAAAAAATGCTTTGTTAGGTTTTACTAATTAAGTCGATCAATCTGAGCATATGATTAAGATGTTTGTGCAAATACTTTTTTCTCTGAAAGTAATAATAAATTACCTTACCAACGATTCTGTGAAATAGGTTTCCTCTCATTTTCTTAAAAGACTTCTAAAAATCCTTTGCAGTTGCTCTAGGAGTTGAATTTTTATTTCTCTCATTATTTTTGCCAACTAAGTTGTTTTTAGTTTTTTATAAAATTGTAGTTAATTTTTCTATAAAAATTAGCAGAAAATTCAAAAGTGTTAAACTGTCTGGACCATAAGCGCAGATTAAATTTTCTGGAGAAAAAAATCTCATTCATTTAGTAGGCTTCTCACATATATCCCGTGTGTTGAACTGAACTCCTAAATGATTCTGTAGCCCACAAGGATACTCTACATCGTCATTTAAAGACGTTTTCTCCTACATCTTACATGTCAGTGCTCCCACTGTTATAAAGATTATTTTTAAAAATCAACGAGAACAAGTTGATACATGAGAAAACAATGACTCATAGCTGACTTTATCTGTCTTCTGTGTTTTTGTGTGACATTCAAGATCCACAAAATATCTGGAGAAGAGCAGTACACATGCGTCCAGTGGATGCTGGCTGAGTACCAGGCACTGTGCTAGACACCTGTGGTAGCACAAGGCACGCTACCCAGGCCCAGAGAAGTTAAGCTGTTTGCCACACAGTTGATAAGCAGGAGAGTCAGCAGCCCAGCCCTGCCTGGCTCCTGAGTGCATGGGTTTGCTGCATACTAGATCCTGAGAAGGAATAATTCAAGGGTTAGAATAATACAAAAAAAAAAAAAAAGAATAATACAAAATCTCCTCTAAGATGTGACTGTTTTTCATTTTAAATGCCTCATTTAGATTAGTGTTATATTAATTTGACCTTCATGTTTTTTTTTTTTTTAAGGTGTTGTGTAATGGACCAGGAACATGTGTTCCTATCTGCATATCTGCCCTTCTCCTTGGGATACTGGGGATAAAGAAAGTGATCATTGTCTATGTTGAAAGCATCTGCCGAGTAGAACATCTATCCCTGTCTGGAAAGATTCTGTTTCACCTCTCCGATTACTTCATTGTTCAGTGGCCAGCTCTTAAGGAGAAATATCCCAAGTCTGTATACCTCGGGCGAATTGTTTGACAAATGACAACTTATTTCTCTAGAATTTTGCAGTCAATCGAATTTATTATAATTGGAGTAGAAAAAGCTGCATGTTTATTGTAAAGGGTTCTGAAGGTCCTGAGAATTATTGGTGGTGAAGAGTAAAAAATGTGTAAATAATCCAGTAAGAAAGCGGAAGGTGCTCTTACAAAACAAACATTAAGGGGCACCTGGGTGGCTCAGTTGGTTAAGCGTCAGACTCAGGTCATGATCTCAGGGTCATGAGATCGGGCTCCGTGTCAGGCTCCCGCTCAGTCTGCTTGAGATTCTCTCTTTCTCCCCCTCTGTCCCTCCCCCCACATGTGTGCTCTCTCCCTTAAATAAAGAAAATCTTTTTAAAAATTTGAATTAAAAATAAAAATAAAACAAACATTAATAAACCATTAAGTGGTTTATGCCTCTGTGCACCAAATTTCTTTTCTTTTGTATCACTACCTGCAAGTTATCTTCTAACTTGTTTTAGTAATATTTTTCCTACAGCTAAATATAGAATTAGTATGATTAGTAACATTTCCTGTTCTGCAGCTCTTTTTTTTTTTTTACAATATTCTGCATTGTAAAAAGAAAAGAAGGATATTTCTTAGTTTTGTTCAGATATAGCAGGCTCTGTTTCCTGTATGGACGCAGTGAAGTCCCTAGTGAATCCTTTCAGCATAAAGGAAGCAGTCATATTACATGGGATTCATGACAAGTTGCACTCCACAGGCTTCCAGAACCGTGAGCAGAAACCGGTATCTTTTTTTTGTTCTTCAGTTTTGCTTTGTGAATCGTTGCCCTCAACCTAGAAGATTTTTTGAAATCTCTTGTTTAATCGTTAAAATCGTTAAAAGGTGACCACTGTTATGGTACTAAAAACATGAGTTTGTTTTTCAGGAATCCAAACTCTCAAACCATTTTTTAAAAATGTTTTAGTAAATTCACAACGTCGTGGCTGTCGTCATCCCTGGCATTTTGAGATGTTCAGGCTCCGTAAGGCATATTTTTACTGAACGTTTATGTGAGGTCTTGCTGTACGCCAGGTATTCTAATCACCTTTCAAATACTAACTCATAGAATCCTACTAACAACTCGGTGAGGTAGGGACTGTTACTGTCCCCCTTTTATAGGTGACTTGTCTAAGATCACATGACCAGTAAATGGCAAAGTCGAGATTCCAGCCCCAGCAGCCTGGCTGGAGAGTGAAGCCTGTTTCACGGGCGTGTGGCCTGAGCCTCACACAGGGACCCGCACTCAGGAGGGCCCTGCACTTGCTTCTGTACCCTGCTATCACAGATTTCTTAATAGATGTGGAACAAGGGACCTGTGTTTATTTTGCACTGATCCCCACAAATTATTTTGTTGGTGCTGCTTGAGAATGTGAGCTGCCCTGTCGACTACCAACAGAAGTACAACCCCGAGTGCGGGGCCGGGCCGGGCGGTCCTCAACAAACAGGAATTCTGTCCCCTTCCTCTAAGCCCTCTCTTCTAACAGTGAGAAGACCTCTCGCAGTGTTTTGAGGTTTTTCTTTTCTCCTCTTAAATCTGTTTTATAAGTATGATGTACATCTAATAAAGAAACTGTGGGAAATTAATGAAGAGATGGAGTGTCTGTGAAAATGCATGAATACCTGAGAGGCTGTACAATGAAAGTGCTGAGGCTGATCTAGCTTGTCTTGCTCTTTGGGCAAATCTCTGGATAAAGTAGGCACATCTGTCACCAGGACGTTTTCCTAGGTGTTTGGCTGAGAAGACCGTCCGAATAGGGAAACTGTTTTGCTCTCTGGTTCGGTATCCATGCGGTAGCCAGGAGGTGGTTCGTCGTGTGCTTTGACTTTAATCGTCCAACGTCTGGTCCTGCCCCTGCTTCCACTGATGGAAAGGCCTGGAATGTCAGATGAAATAAGCCTCTACTTTTCTGGAGAGAAAGTGATTTTTTTTTTAGGGGTAATAGCAGATACATTTTTTCACCTTTAAATTTTGCTCTGCTCTGCACTTTGTTCCTCAGTGGCACTAGTAAATAGTTGGTGCATGAAATTGGACTGCGTTCAGTTCAGTTAACGCCTGTCTGTGCGTCCGCGCAGCTTCCCCGGCCCCCACGGGTAATGCTGCTGCAGGGGTTCCTGTCAGGCCAGAGTACGCAATGCTTAGGCCATGGAGAGCTGTTAGAAAAGATGCCATAATTTTTTCCAGAAATGTATGTCCCAGATGTTTTGCAGAGCCTTAACGTAGACAGTGGTTAGCCTGGAATGCCAAAGAAAAAAATCTCGTGTGTGCGTTATCACTAAAAATTAGGACTATCTTCCTGGATTCCGACTACTGTGCACACATTCAGAGCGAGCTTTGCTTGGTTCCAGGTTATTTGACAAACAAGCTCCTGCTCTGCTGTGTGGTGGTGTTATGGCTAATTCAGGTCCTCAAGGTCACATTAGCAAAGGGGCACAGCTTGAAAAACATCGCGCTCTAGTCTCAACTCAAACTGAAGATCAGTAGCAAGCTGGCCCTCTCTGATTGCTCTTGAAACACTCTGGAATGCACCTCTTACTGGAAGAGACTGTTCACAAAAAATTAATTGTATCAGTCTTTAAATGAGAGACAAGGAAACCACACATCCTGCCCACACCTACTTCCCTGGAAGATTTTTATCTACAGTTCAGTTGTCCTAAAGGGTTTCAGCAGCTTGCCAGGCTGAAAGTCTGTTTCAAATAGGACATCCAAAAGTCATCACAGGAAGCTTTAGCCAGAAACTTAGAGTGCTATGAAACCGAGTCAACAGAGGAATGTTGTACATTAGACTGAATAGCAAGAAGTCCTTGCTAGAAAGGAGATGACCCTAGCTTTCCCATATAAAAACAACTTGAAAGGTGTTTATCTGGCCTTACAAAGTGAGATTCAAACTGAGAAATGTACTACCCCCTTACCGTGCAGTTCCTTAGATTGAGTCAGTGCTTTATTTCGTCTTTGCAGAAGAAAAGCCCCATCTCACCAAAAGGAACTTGACAGCAATGTCTTAAGCCTCTTTTATCCACAGGAAGAACATCATCGTGAGTGTTAAAGATGATTGTCCTTCTCCACACAGCTCACTCCATACAGTGGGGCCATGTGGAGTTTCTTCCCCATGATTTCAGCTCTGTCCAGCAATGAGCAGACACCCAGAGTTTCTTGTCTGCCCTGAACTTTCTTCTGTTCAGCCCCCAACTCTTGTGCTCTAAAAACAAATTGTCGACACTCATGTTCTTGCTGTTGACTCACTTTAAACATGGATTTGACATAGCTCCCCCTTACCTTTCCAGAGTAGTTAACTGATGCTAGCCTCTGTCATTGGCTAGCCTCTGTCATTGTCTAAAGCAACAAACTTTGGAATAATTGTTGTTTTGTACTCACTTTCCTTGAGCCAAATATAATTGATTTCTCTCCTCCCTTTTTTTAATACCCCCAGAATTTTCCCTCGTCTTTCCATCCTCTTCTCTCCTTGTCATCTGAATTCACCTACTGATTCTGCCTTTGAACTAGTTCACACCCACCCTTTCCTCTTCAGTCCCATGGTGACAACCTAAGCTAACTCTTCAACATAAATTCCTTGTTTTATTAGCACATTTGTTGAGGAACTGAGGCATAGAGAGATTAAGTATCTTACCCAAGATTTTATAACTAGAAAGTGGCAGAGCTGGGATTTGAACCAAGGCACTCTAGCTCCAGCCAGACTTACCTTAACAGCTAGGTTAGGTTTAAAAAAAGAAAGAAAAAAAAGTGCCAGGAAGGAGATGAATGGGGCACTGAGACGGAGAAGAGGATTCTGGGTGCTCTAGAAAGGGATATCAGGAAAGGCCTCTCTAAGAAGGATGTTTTAGCTGAAATCTGAAGGATAAGCCTGGAATATTTGTCCCCCTTCTACTTCCCCTCCCACCTTACATTTCACCTCCCCCACAAACTCTTCCCCATCTCCCATGGCCTTGTTTCAGCGTCGTCTTCTCTAAACACCTCGGTGACATAGCCACCCATGCCTAAGGTTAGCACTGAGCTACAGACCGTCATATTGCAGTACCTTGTGCTTAGAAACACCTGTAGAGGGAAGAAGTGAATGCTTCTGATAATTATTTCTTTATGTTCAGCATACATCAGGGACTGTACCTCATACCTTCGTGTCCGTGCTGCACTGTTGGTCACACCTGCCACAGTTCTGGACCAAATGTAGGCATTGACGAAACATATGAATTCTAGTACCTTCGGATTTTGTCTGTGCCTACTTAGTTACAGCTCATCTAGACCAACGTTCTCAAACTTCTTGGTCTCAGGACCTCATTACGGTCTTGAAAATTATCGAAGACCCCACAAACTTTTGTTTATGGTGGCTATATTGGTCACTATTTACCACATTAGAAATTAGGGAAACGTTTTAAACACAAGAATACACAGGACTACATATCATTAGCTATCAGAGCAATGATATCCTCACACATGAAGCATCCAGAAAACTGCAAGCTCATGAGAGAATGAGCAGGAGAAAGGAAAATGACATCTTTGCATTATTATGGAAATAGCTTTGACCTCACGGACCCCTGGAAGGCCTTGAGGACCCCCAGGGTTCCCTGGGCTCCATTTGGAGAGCTGCTGCTCTACGTAATGGCACATCAGTAACTTCCTCTCGATCAGCCTTTAGTCAGTCCATGATCTATGTACTCGTTTTCATTGCTGTGTAACAAATGGCCACAAATTCAGTGGCTTCAGACAACACGAGTCTCTCACTGCTCTATAGGTTAGAAATCCAGGCAGGGCATAACTGCTTCTCTGCTCGGGGTCTCACAAGGCTTTAATCAGGGAGACAGCCATGGCTGGGTTCGGATCTGGACCTCTGGACCTTCTTCCAAGCTTGTTCAGGTCGTCGTCGGCAGAGTTCAGTTCCTTGCAGTTGTAGGACTCGTGGTGACCTGTTCCTTAAAGGCCAGGGAGTCTCTACTGCTGTTTGTCTCTTTAAAGGATTCATGTGACTGGGTCAGGAACACATAGGATAATCTCCCTTTTGATTAGCTCAAAATCAGGGACATCTGGGTGGCTCAGTCATTAAGTGTCTGCCTTCAGCTCGGGTCATGATCCCAGGGTCCTGGGATTGAGCCCCGCATCGGGCTCCTTGCTCAGTGGGAAACCTGCTTCTTCCTCTCCCACTCCCCCTGCTTGTGTTCCCTCTCTCGCTGTTTCTCTCTCTGTCAAATAAATAAATAAAATCTTTAAAAAAAAAAATAACTCAAAATCAACTGCATATATATATATAATTATATATTTACATCTGCAAAGTCCCCTTGGTGTCTATAATTACATCTGCAGAGTCCTCTTTGTGGTATTCATGTAACATAATCAGGGGAGTGATAGCCGGTGATAGTCACAGGCTGCACCCATACTTGGGGATTATAAAGGTGTGGATGCTATGGGGTGGAATATTGGTGGCCATCGAGAATTCTGCCAACCACGATCAGCCAGAGGTGTTTTGTTTTGGGGGAGAGGGGAAAATGTTTTCCAAAACTTTCACTTGGACTACAAACTCCTACCTTAGTGTCCAAGTTTTGTAATTTTTTTAAATACAGGTAATGCATGATTTCCAAACTGCCTCACTTTTCCAGCAAGTTCTTCTGTGCTTGTTTTGTTTACCTGTCGATTAGGCATAGTGATGGTCCCTCCTTACAGAGTTGTGTGCACCAAACTAAGATGGTCCCTTTAGCACAAAGCCTGGCAAATAATAAGTGCTGAGTAACTCTGTGTCTCCAGGTAACCAACGTGACTCCCATGGTATGTAAGTGGCCTGAAGGAAGGTGTCCTTAAACTAAGTGCAGCAACCATAGGGTAGCTATCATAAAAAGTTGTCTTAAAAGCAGAAAATAACAAGGGTTGCCAAGGATGTGGAGAAATTGAAACCCTCATACCTTGCTGGTGGGGACATAGGATGGTTCAGCAGCTGTGATCAACAGTCACGCAGTTCTTTAAAAAGTTAAACATAAAGTTTCTGTGTGGCCCAGCCATTCCGGTCCTAGGTATATATAGGCCAGAGAATAGAAAACACACGTGCACAGAAAAACTTGTACGCAGATGTTCATACTGGCATTACGTAATAGACAAAAAGCAGAAACAACCCAAAGGTCCGCTGAGCAATGAGTGGATTAACGAAATGTGCTATATGCCTACACCGGAACATGACTTGGTCACAGAAGGAATGAACTACTGGTACATGACATGCTACAACGTGGACAAAGGAGCCTTGGAAGCGTGCTCAGTGAAAGAAGCCAGTCACAAAAGACCACATATCGTATGACTCCCTTTATATGAAATGTCCAGAACAGACAAATCCGTAGGCAGAAGGGAGAGTTGACTCTTGCCAGAGGCTGTGGAAGGGGCAATGGAGGCGACCTCTAGCGGGGATGGGATTTCCCTTCCGGGGCGATGAAAATGTTCTGGGATTAGACAGTGGTTGTGGTTGTACAACTGTATACCAGAAACGACTGAATTGTACGTACACTTTAGATGGGCGGATTTTATGGTATGTGAATTATTTCTCAAAAAAAGCCCTGATTTCTCCACCACCGGCGGGAAAGGAATCTGTCCATATGTATTTGTGGGTGTGTGCAGCCGGGAAAGACCAGACAGAAAACGACGCGCAGCCGCCAGGAAGCTGCTACAGGGGACGTGCTTGTTTATCGTGACGCCACCTCTGCCACGGCCAGGGACGGGACACAGACGGATGGTGTCGGGGACAAAGCATGGCTCTGGGGAGCAGCTGAGAAGAACTGGATGCAATAGCCTCGTGAGGGGGCCCGGGGGAAGAAGATGGTCTCAGCACGAAACACCTCCTTCCCCGACCTCCTCACTGGAGACGCCTCATGACACCGCCTCACGCCGGCCGAGAGCCAAGACGACCGGGGCAGTTGTATTGTCCACGGTCGGCGCTCCACGTGCCTTCTGCCATAGGACCTTGACTTCGTCGAGAGGTAGAGTCCGGTGGCTCCCTTTGAACCTAACTGAACCGGCCTGAGGGGCTCGTCGGACGCTAGAATGCAGCAAGACCACGTCCGACGTGGTCTCTTGAAATGCTTGCCCTCTGGACGCTCCGCCTTGGGATGGCCTCTCAGTACCCAGCCACCAGGCTTCGAGAAGCCCAAGCCACATGCAGAGGCCACGTATGGGTGTTCTGGTTCCCAGTCGCAGCCGAGTATAGACTTTGAGTCATCTTGATCCAGGGTGCTAGATGTACGAGGAGAGAAGCCTCCAGACGATTCCAGCCCTGCCATTCTCTTCACTCCCTGCCTTTCTAGTCCTGCCGGCTGAGGCTCAGACGCTGTGCCGTGTGCATTTCTGACCCACAGAGTCCATGAACAAGATGAAATGGCTGCTCTTTTCTGCCACTAAATTCTGGGGGAATTTGTTACAAAGCAAAAGTAATCAGAACAATAACCTTTCAGAGGGAGCCAGTCTCTCCAAAGTTTGGTTACTTTAGCTTAATATTAGAAGAGGAAACGATTTCTCGCCCCCAAGGCAAAAGGAAGAAAACGTATTTCTACACCATGGATAGGAAAAGGCTTTTTTTCTCCTTGCTCCTTGGCCTGCATGTAGCAGTGAAACAGAAACCAATGGATTCTTTTAAATCTCTTAACCATATGCAGATGAATAAGCAAATGGTTGGACTTGGTTCCTAATCTCTTTTCCTTTCCTGAATAACTTTTTTTTTCCACTCTAATAAACTTTAGCATTTAAACAGAAGTCATGTGTCACATATATGACGATTAACAGCAAGAATGTAGAAAACGAGATAGCTGCTGAGCACAAAAACTTAATTAATAGCCAAGCCATTCAACCGAAAATCAGAACAGTATTTCTGGCAGGGAAATGTGAAATCTTTTTTTTTCTAACTGGAATTCTCTTTTTGTTTTTTTTTTCACTCTCAGTCTTTATAGGATCATGATTTAAAATTCAGTGACTACTCAGAGAACTTGTTTAAGGTCTCAGTTGAACTCCACCGACTGAAGTGCAATAATCTTTCAGTGACATTGAGCAGGGCCACCCTCCCCATCCCTGGGTTCCCCGGGGAATTGCCAAAGCCCAGAATATGCAAACCGAGACTCGCGCAGGAGCAAAATGGCAGGAAAGCTGAACAGCCGCAGAGAGGATGAAGGCATCTGGAATGACAGTCTTCTCTCTCACAGAATGGGAAAGAAGTTTCATTCTTAAAAAAAGGGGGGGGGAGACAAGACCTTTATGGCAATACCATATACAGAGTTGGCAGAAATTCGGCAAGGAATAAAAAGTATCCAAAATGTTCCCTGATTCAGTTCCTGCCTGAGGCTGGCTGCATTTTCAAGCTGATTTGCCCTGAATTCTCTGGACATGGAACCATGCAAGGCATCTAAAAGGGCCCAAGCCTTGGTCCATTGACTCCCCCAGCCAGACAAGCTGAATCTGAAGTGGCCAGATAGTGAGCTTTAAATGTGCACCAAAATCGTAGAGAAAACAAGTCCTTTATGAACGAAATGATAGAAGGTGTGAGGTTTGACTCCAAACCCGTTGCCAGAGTGGGGAAGGCCGGGGAACTTATGCATGAAACAGGACTGGTCATACATAACCCAGCGGAAGCTGGGGCCCATGGGTGCAGGGGGCCTCATACACCAGACTCATCCTGTCGTTGCCTCACTTTCCTATATGTTTGACCATTTCCATAATTAAAAGTTTTGGGGCGCCTGGCTGGCTCAGTCAGAGGAGCTTGAGACCATTAATCTCAGGGTTATGTGTTCGAGCCCAATGTTGGGTGTCAAGATTACTTAAATAAATAAACCTTAAAAAAAAGGTTTTCAAAATAGAAATCATTTTTTTAGTGAGTGAGAAATCTTCAGGTGCTAAAAGGTCAAAGAATATATTATTGTGGATGAAATGAAACAAAGTAGGTTTTACAATGAGAACAAGAAAGGAAATTTCAAAATTACTTTTCTTTGGTATTTAACTCATGAAAAGAAATTCAGTCAGCCTGTGAATCTGATTCCTGAATCAGAATAGGTTTTTCTGACTTAAAATATTCACTCTGAGGCCTTTCAATACACTGTTATCAAGTACAGAATGTCACCTTCTTCTTTATCCGTACGCTTCTCATTGTTCAGTAAATATTTGAGGTGTTCCAACATCAACACGGCGAGCCATACACAGGAGGCCTGGGAGCGTTGACTCCCACCGAAGGTGCCCCTTTCTCCAAGGACACACTCCCTGCCCCTTTTCAGAAAAGCACGAGTCGCCTCTGTGGACCTTGAATATTAAAGGTGGTTCTGACCCCACATGTGCACATTGCTGAAGAGAATGCATTGCAGAGCAGAGAGAGGAAAGGCAGCTGGGTGGTAAGAGCCCCAGGTCCAGGTTCTGTATGTGCTCAACAGTGGTTAATGTTAATATTTCTGAGTTTCCTCGCCACATAACGTAAAGGACTTGGACGAGATCATGCTTGAGTTCTCTTCCGGTGACAGTCCTGCCACCACAATTGTAGCTTCATTTACTGAGCGCCAGCAGCATGCCAGGTGCTGCGCTAAGCACGGGACAGGCACCGACCCAATTAGTCCTCAGATCCAGGCAACAGAGGCCCCATGCTCAGACACCCTTCCGCTTGCCACTTCCCTCTTTGTGGGGCCAGGATGATGCGACCCCCCGGACCCACACTCCCTTTCTAGACCAAGCTCTGGCTGCCTGGGGCCTCAGCCTCACCTGCCTCAGTGGCCCAAGCCTCCTTCTGGGGCTTGCCTGGGCCTCTTCCCTGGTACACCTTCCCAAGGCTGGTTTACTGGTCAGTGGGGGGCGGGCATGCGGAGGGCTCAGGACCTGCAGGTTGGGGTGTGGACACCCTGCACAAAGCTCCTCACAGTGTGAGTGGGGCCCAAGTCGAAAGGGAGATGTGGGCTGTGTTCATTTATACTCGGCTGAGGTCCTATAAATGTTCAGGGTGGGCCTGATGAGGTATGTATTATTATTATTATTATTATTATTTTATTACTGTTATTATCATGTCTATTTTACCGAGACTAAAACCGAGGCATAGAAGCTTGAGTAATTTGCCCACAGTTGCACAGCTGGTTAGTGACCAAGCCGGGGCTCCAGTTGCCGTCCTTGCGATTCCACGCTCTTCCCTTTCATGCTGCCACCCAGCAAAACCGCAGAATCCGCCAGCCCCGGGGCTCTCGGGAGACACAGAGATGGTCCTGAAAAGCCGCGGGCCACCAGTGGAGTGGCTCTTCCGCTTCCTACTACCAAACCAGCGCCAACCGAGAGTGTAGCCGACGGCAGTGGTGGCAAAGCCTCGTCCCAAAACAATTACCATGGGAAGTTGAGTCAACAGAAAAATAGTTGATACAAGAGTATGACAGTTAATCCTAGGATTTCACTTTTTGTTCTGAACTTCTGACCCACAGCTGCTGGGGCAGCCACGGACTATCAAGAAGGTAACCCAACTAGATGTTAACCCTGTCGAGCAAGCGTGTGGCCAATCAACTAAGTCGGTCTTTGTTGACTTCCTTTCAATTCTAAAACCAGGAAATCACTTCTAATGCGTGAAGACCCCCACCTTCCCTTCAAGGACATCCTGAGGCACAGAAATAAAATCTAAACAAACATCCTTTCAATTACTATTCATAATGAAGCATCCAGCAAATTCTAGGTAATTTGAAAAAGCAAATTTCTCAACAAAGCTATAAAAATATTCTTAGAGTATTTTTAGAGTGCATAATTTGATGTACTTAATATCAAGCACTCGATTTAGTTCTGTTTGGGTACTAACCACAAATATCTCCCGTCAATAGTAATAGTAGTAGCTAACAGTGTCGAGTGCTTATTATGTGCCAGGCATGATTCTTCATCTTCTACGTGGACTTCCTCGCCTGACCTTCACGATAGCCACGTGAAGTAGTTTGGAGTATGGCTTCTTTACAGACGAGGAACAGAGAACTAAGAGTATACACACAAAGGGCTTTATCAAAGTACCATGTATAATGGGAAAAAAAAATCAGACACCATCTAAAATGAATAAATTATATGTCCAGACAGTGGGCTAGTGTGCAGTCACTAAAAAATCATATTGTTGAGGAATATTTAATGGCATAGAAAAATGCTTAAAATGTTATATTAAGTTTTTTGAAATAATGCAAACAAGTGTATATTATGAGCACAGTTTGAAACTCTATGTAAATAGATGCAAAGTTTTAAAAGGGCTACAAATATATAAAAGGTTTAAAATGGATATCTCTGAGTTAAGGAGTTATGTATAAAGTTAATTGCATGGTTTTAAAAATTCTATTTTGATTATGAATAACATAACGAAAGAAAAGAAGATTTTTAAAAACTACTGAATTCTTGTGAACCATTGGCTCGGGGAATAGCAAAAAGGAAACCATGATATGTCCACAGAAATCCCATGCTGGCAAGTGTAACAGATAATAATAGAAATAACTACTTACTAAACATGTGTCTCAGACATCCTGTTGTACATGCAGTTTTTATAATATTTCACTTGATCCTGCAAAGGCACTGAGAGAGAGGAGGCTTAGCTCCCATTTTTCAGATGATGAAAATAAAGCTCTGAGAGGCCGTGGCTTTCCCAAGGCTGCACAGATGGTAACACAGTCAAGGCAGGGCTAGAATCTGGGGATATTCAGCCCTAGTGCAACATCTGTGAACACAGGCCCAGTGTGTGGGCAGCCAGAAATGTGTTGTCCTGACCACATTCTGACTTATTTGACATGAAACTGAATAAGTATGGCAGCCGACTAAGCCCCATGCCAATTTATGGGAAGGCCAGTGAAATAGGAATCTGGAGATCCGAGTTCTAGTCTTGGATCTGCCATTAATTAGGTCCATGGGCAAATCCTTTGACCTCTCTGTTCATCTCGATCCAACACAAATGTAATTGAGCTTCTGAGGCTCAGCGCCTGTCCTGGAGGTCAGCTGCCTGCATTGTCACATGCCAAAACCCCCTAATACTCTTCCAAAAGCTTTGAATGGCAGTGTTCGTTTCTACTGAACATGAGGGGGAGCAGGGTTGCATCACATATCGCCAGCAAAACATTCTTACCATTTCCTTTAAACACTTCCTTTTCCCCCCAAATTCCCTCTTCCCTTACCAGCTGCCCCAATTCTCTTTTTCTGTTTCTTTCTCTCCTTAAAACAAAAACAAAACAAAAAATCTTTTCACCCCTTCTTTTTCTGAGCCACACTCTTCAAGATTTCTCGCTATTCCAAGTCTATTTTCATTTAACAAATATTTATTACATGCCTGCTGCCTCCCAGGACTGTTCCTGGTGCTGGAGGATACAGCAGTGGACTTTCCGTTCCATCCTTTCCTGCACAGAGTAATCCCACCTGGTCTCAGCTGCTTCTTCTGTTTGCATCTAGCCAAAGACAGCCTGGGGGGTGGGGGGGGGGGGAGGGAGGATTTTAATTACTAATCTTCTTTTTTAGTGTTACATATAAACAAGAGGTGAGTACTTATTGTTCTTAAAGAACTTTCTGGCTTTATTTTTTTCTTAATGATTCTATGATTCCATGAAAGTAAATTCATCTTACCTTCCTTACTCCCCTGGTAAGACTGCCAGGAACACTGTAAGCAAGGTACCAGGCCAATTTTCCCAAGACTTTATTGACTCCATAGAGCCAACCTTAGTTCCTTAAAGCTGTCTGATCATATCTGAGTCATACATGTCTCTCTCAGACATGACATTCCAGTCAATGTTTTGGCAGTATAACCAATGCTTCCAGTGTCCTGTTACAAGGAGAACAAATTCTTATCAAACCCATATAAATAACTGTATTGCATGAGAATATAAGAATACTCACTGAGAGTTTCCAAATTCTAGGGGGATGAAGTGGGGGAAAAAAGATACATGTGTCATATTTGTTCCCAAAGGTGTATTTTACCAAATTGCTGCTCCAAGGCATAGTTAGCTTACAAGAAAAGAGGAAACGTTTTCTTTAAATCTGGAAGGACAAAACATTTTTAAAAATCAGCAATGTTTCAAACAATGTCATAAAAAATTATAATTATTCTCCTCAATTCATTCAGTCCCACTTAATTAATTCCTGTAGCTTAAATCCAGTTTTTCTGTTAGTTCTAGAAATTCTTACCCAGTTCAGTTTGATGACCTTAAAGTCATCAGAAACCTGGATTCTAGAGTACTTGTCCGAGTCTTTTCCATGAACCTCTCTGAAGATGAAATATATTTGCAGAAGTATCAGAGTAAAACAGTAACCATCTATACATGACAAAAGACTTAAAAATGTCCCTAGTTAAAGATCTGATGAGAGTTCATAACAATGCAATTGATGAGGAAATTTGGTTATGTTTATGCCGTGGACCATTTTAAGATAATTAGACTCATGACTGATAATATTATACTAGGACATATCAGAATTTTAGGAATTTTATATAATTTCTGAACACTTATATTAAAACATTCACCCATATAACATAACCTAGGAAGGTTTATCACCACTGATTTGGCAATGCTTCCCATGTAATTTAAGATAACAAGGCTAATTAGTGTAACATCTCTGTCTTTATTAGGAGAGAGAACAAATCCTTTGACTTGTCCCAGGAACCTTCTGGAAATTCCCAAAGTTTGTTTGAGGTCAAATAGACTTCGTCTAGAATCTGGGGGAAATTTTGTTAAAAATATCAAAGAGGTTTTAAAACATTTGGTCAGATAGGATCATAGGTCACTGTGAAACAATGCTTAGTTATCCATTTCACCATGGTGACAAAGACTTCTCAGGCAAATACCAAAAGTTAAATAGTTTTAAGTAAAACTGAGCTCTTTTAATAGAGAAGACTCCGTTGTTGTTGTTGTTGTTGTTGTTGTTGTTGTTGTTGTTGTAAGTAATCAGAGACTGGAACATTAAAACACAAAATATTTGCTTTCTAGGCAGATTACTTAAAAGGTAAGGAGAAAGCTTTTACACTCCCTTATCAGGGGCAAATTGAAAGTCCAAGCAAATTTTGTCCTTTTAACACCTGAAGGAAAACTAAGTTCTACTGTCACATAAGTACACTATTGATAGTAAAGCTTTCTTTTAAAACCCTTATAACAAATCCATTCAGTTTCATTCATTTTGATCACACATTAAATTCCTTTCCCAAGATCCTTTTTTTTCACAAACCTCCTACAACTTTCTTTGTCCATTTTAATTTGTCCCCTGTCATCTCTCCCACTCGGAAATAATAAGCTTTACTTTAGGACAACTGCTTTCTTTTCCCTTAACAAAAAATTGCATCTCCATTCCCCATACCTTTTCTCACCAAAAAACCATATATCCTACATTCCTTGCATTCAGAGTTGTTTCCCTTAGTATTTCAAGTAACTTTAATTCCATATATTAATTAGAATTCTTAACCCTAAAAAGCCTTAATTTCTAGTGAAAACTAAGAAGTAAGCAATTGTGAACTGTTAGGCCAGCATTCTTTAGATTGGCAAATTTATGAATATGTTTCATAATTTCTAGAAACCTACATTTCCTTATAGCAGAGTTTTTTAATGTGGCACAAGACATGTTTACTAATAACCCAAATATCCTTAGTTCCTTTGTAATAAGAGGTCAAAAGTAGGTAAACGTGGACTTGTTTAGCAATTAGTGTTTCCATATTTTATTGTTTTTGGAAATGCTCCAGACGTCGAGTGAATTCCCATCATCTAATTTAACTAAGATGGTGGAAGTTACCAAAGAGACTGGAAAACTGTTTAAGCAAACATACCATAAAATAATCATTGCAAAAACGTGCACCTAAAGACTCATTTACATGTATTCAGTTCATTTGTTCTTAACAATTATGCTTAGATTACTCCTCAAGATTTCCTGAGACATTAGTTAGCCATCATCTTAAGTTGTTCTTCTTGCTGACAAATTCTTGTAACGGAGATAACATGAGCTTCTTTGACTTTTAGAAAACCTAGATAAAATTAAATTATTCTACTTAATGCTGATAACTCTAAAAGTATAATACATGTCTGTATCAATTAAACCAACAAACTTAAACTACTTTTTATTTACTAAAAATTATCCTAGATAATGTGAACTTGAAAAACATTTGGGTTAGTTTCTATTATATTTCTGAGATTTAGAAGTACTTAATTCAAAAGTGCTTATTTTTAAGCCTATTAAACAGAGCTCTTTTACAAAATAATTTGGCAATACCATTTGGAGGTAGAAAAGTTACCGTATCTTGAAGGCACACACATATACATACAAACACAGCTATCTTACATTTTAAAATTTTAGCTATGAATCAGGTATAACAGTACAAAACTCACTAGTTTATAAATAACAGTTGGAATAAGTTAAGTTTATCCATTCAGATGACTGAAGCTTTTTACTCTTTGTGAAGAAGACTCTTAAGATTTGTATTCGTCCTTGAGAAGTAATCTCAAGAAGGCTATAGTCTATAAAGTTTGGGCAAGAGAGCCTTTCCAGCCATCTATATTTTAAAAAGGTCTCTTTCCTCCCCTCTTCCCCCCCCCCCCACCCGCCAGTCTCCAGTGAGTTTTAGTTACCTCCTGGGGTGTTTACATTTCAAAGTCATGTAAGATTTACATCTTCAAGGCACAGAGAAAGAATGCAAGTTTTCTTCTAGGAATTTAGATATATTTCTCCATTATCCGAATTCTAGGGTAATTGCTATCTAAATTTTTTTCTTCTTAAGTGTAGCACAATTGTACTTCAGAGGTCCTGATTTTTGTAGTATCTACAGATGTCTGAAGGCTAATAGGAAAGGATCTAAATAGATTTATGAGTTGCTTTCAGAGTTATGCTTTTGTTTTTCTAAAGAGTTAAGTTGTAAATCAATAGTTCTTGGGGCGCCTGGCTGGCTCAGTCAGTGGAGCATATGACTCTCAATCTCGGGGTCATGAGTTTGAGCCCCATGTTGGGTGTAGAGATTACATACATACATACATATTAAAAATCAATAATTCTTTTTTTTTTAATTTAATTTTTAAATTTTTAAAATTTTATTTTTCGGTAATCTCTACACCCATTGTGGGGCTCAAACTCATGACCCCGAGATCGAACGTCACACGCTCCACTGACTGTGCCGGTCAGGTACCCCAAGAATTATTGATTTTGAAACTTTTTTTAAATGTGCATTCCTGCAAACTATGTTCAAAGAATTGCATAACGTTTTTCATTAAAACACTTAGAGGTTAATTTGCTCACTCAACCGTACTGTTTTGAATTTGCCTTTTTATACCAGGGAGAAAATTTCCAACTAAGATAGAAATCAAAAGATTTCAATGTTCTGCTGTCTAGGGGACTTGAATTCTTTGGGTGGGGGCCTTGAATATACCCACAAAGGATATTGCATAGAAGGGCCTGAAGCTTGCAAAGCCTGATTATAGAACCCAGCAAAATGAGCCTTATTGTCCAGCCCAGGCACTTCTACTGAATTTATTTTCTGGCTTCCAGCATTTACATGAGTAACCTGTAGACCGTGGGCAGAGATTAGGCTGAGTGCTCTCTGTATATGTAGTAGGGAAAGGGAAGTTAAAATAAGCAGCTTGGTGTTTAAGGGATTTTCTGGGGAAGGTGGAGGAGTTTGGGCAGTTAGCCTCCTTGCTGAGAAGAGAGAGAGCCAGATTTTAAGAAGGGGAATTTACATGGAAGGTGGACTTTAATTTTGTTGTAAGTTTAATTTCTGCTCTTTCATCTAGTTAAAGGAGTCCCCAGGGCTAGCCATTCTGCTGCTTAGTACCCACTTTTTAATTTGGTCTTTCCATGGGTACTAATGAAACAATTGTTTAGGATCAATGCTCTTTAAAATTTTTTTTCAGGGGCGCCTGGGTGGCACAGCGGTTAAGCATCTTCCTTTGGCTCAGGGCGTGATCCCGGTGTTATGGGATCGAGCCCCACATCAGGCTCTTCCGCTATGAGCCTGCTTCTTCCTCTCCCACTCCCCCTGCTTTTGTTCCCTCTCTCGCTGGCTATCTCTATCTCTGTCAAATAAATAAATAAAATCTTTAAAAAAATAAAATAAAATAAAATTTTTTTTCAAATACAGAAGTTCTTCAAATTCAAAAGGTCCACTGACTGGCCATTGACCAGTAGGATCTATTCATCCCAATAGCCACTAAAACCAATAAACCTGTTTTTGGCTTCACTAGGATGCAAGAGGTATCCCCGAAGGAGAGTGCCAAAGATGCAGTCCACACAGGATCCAGAAAGGTCACTCCCAGGGTAAGCCTAAGAAAGCAAAGACCTTTGCTGTCACAGGTAGTAAGAATTGTATTGTGAAAACAGTGTCTCCAGGTCTCTCACAGAAAAACTAATCTGTGATACAGGGCAAGTGCTACTAGAATGGGACTTTTCCAGAACTAACAAGATGATGAAGGTTGAGGTGACAGAGGCCCCTTATGGATTGGGACCGCTTAGCACTCCCCTGAAAGCTGGCACAGTCTACAAAGAGAAGGCTGCTTGTGACTTTGTGTCTCGGAATTCCAGTCTATTCAACTGGACACCAGGTGCACACCAGTATGTACACTTTCCAGATGGCCCAGGCCAGAGGGAATATTCTTAGGGGTCATAAAGCCAAACTGTCAAGGGTCATAAAGCCAAAAGAAGACAAAGGAAAAACTCATCACACCCATAGTTTTTCCCTTTATGACAAACAATACAAAAGACAGAGACAAAAAAAACCAATGACCATCTCTGGGAGAAAGAGGATCGATAGAAAACGAGAGAACTCGCTAACGAATCTTCACCAGAGTCACTACACACAAGGAAATAGTTCCACAGGTATTTTCTCCTGCCAGTCTAAATTTTTAAAAAGGACTCTTACCACTCACTTCCAACAGATCCCACAGGCCGAAGTCCAGGAGACTAACATGGTAAGAACTGCTAGCTTCTGCCAGTGCTTGTCAGAATTCCCAAGATCTCTTAGCAGCAGCAGCCCTGGGGCAAGCCGTGCCCAGCTAGTGAAATCTCCTGGCTTGCTCGCCAACACTGTAGGGGGAAAAATAAATTTCCCTCTACCCTTCTAGGTTCTTGGCTCAGACACACCCCATAATCAAAGATTAACAGGGGAAAAAAACCAACAAATTTAATTTAGTATGTACATGGGCCCCAAAGTTATGACACCCAAAGTAGGGACCAAAGCAGGCAGCTTTTATACCTTTCAGACAAAGAATACATTTATAAAGAACTGACAGGACAATGGACACCTCTACCCTCCAGGTGCTAGGAGGGTACCCTTCACATAGGGACATTATTTCTTGCTTTCAGGAGGACAGGGGAGGGTCAGAGTGCCCCTCTTGCAATTGCTGTTTCCCAAGTAATTTTAACTCAAAATACTCAACATGCCAGAGTGACTCACCCTGGGGTGGCCTGCCCTGAATCTCATCAGTAGTGTCTCCTTCACAGTCATTGATCATTATAGCAAGGCTTTTCTGGGGACTCACAGTGCCCCTCAGCACTAATTACCTTACATTAAACTTCCAAAATCCAGTGAACTGTAGGTACTGTTATTCCACTCCTTTCCTCAGTGAAGATACTGAGGTGTAGAGACTTCCAGTGACTTGCCTAAAGTCAGACAGCCGCTGGGCAGTGGCTCCAGGATTCAGACCCAGACATGCCGGACTCTAGATGCTCTGCTTTTCACCTCTGTGCTGACTGCACCATCGCCCCACTCCTGGTCTTCCCTTCCCCAAAGTGTGCTATCTCCGGGGCCGCTGACATGGTATTAGAATCTATGTTCCTGTTCTATTTGGGCCATATCTTCTTTCTTAGTCTGTCCAAGTTACTATGACAGAAATACCATCCAATGGGTGGCTGATCAACAACAGAAATCCTTTTCTCACACTTCTGGAGTCTGGAGAGTCCAACATCAAGGCACTGGCCAATTCAATATCTGGTGTGAACTACTTTCTGGTTCATAGATGGCCATATTTTTGCCATTGCCTCTCATGGAGGAAGGGGCAAGAAAGCTCTCTGGGGTCTCTTTTATAAGAGCACTAACCCCATTCATGACGGCTCCACCGTCATGACCTCATCATCTCCCAAAGGCTTTTTTTTGCCGGAAAAAGCTCCATTCATGATGCTGTTTAGAGAAGTGACTTGTCTGCCTCTCAACGTGTTTTGAAGTCATGGGCTTAATGAAGCCACTCCAGACCCCTCATGTGGAATCTCTTTTCTCTTTCTTTCTGGCTTTCTCTTTATGTACACCTATGTTTCAAATTATTTCTACAATCTCCCGTTTGTGACAATTTTTTAAAAACAGTTTTCTTAGAACACTGCCTTTCTCTGTAGATGAGGGAGAACTCCTGAGGGATTCATAAAGAGCCAGGATAGGTTTTTATTTCTATCCTAAAAACAGCGGGGTAAGTGGCCATATGTCTTTGGTGAGCCGCCAGCACATTCTTCATACCAGCATTGGCTAGAGTGCTCTGGTGCTTCTTTATTCCTTTTATTTTATTTTATTTATTTATTTGGGAGAGAGTGGGGGGGGCACAGGAAGAGGAAGAGAGAGACAAGCAGACTCCTTGCTGAGTGCACAGTCCAACAGGGGGCTCGATCCCAGGACCCCAAGTTCCTGACCTGAGCCGAAGTCAGACACTTAACTGACTGAGCCACCCAGGCGCCCCTGATCCGGCACCTCTAACTTGATATCAATAAAGACAGTTCTGATTTAGTGTCAGGGATTTTATGGATTTATTCTTCTATTGTCTTCTATTGTTTCTTCTATTGTCTAAAAGCTTTTTAGAGGTGAATGTCCACATAATTAAAGTGTCCAAGGGCTACCATGTGAGTCCTGGCTTACAAAGGGTGCTGAATGTATACATTTAAGGCAGCGTGTGTTAAAAGGCATAGTCCAGTTATGAAAGGAAATGATCAGTTACACAATGGAAGGGTTTCCTTACTTTTCCCTCTGCCGTTCCAGAGGGGGTACAACGGTCTAAAACTCAGATTTGTTTAACCAAACCTGTTCACTTTTCATAAATTTACTGGGGTGTAAATGGGAATTAATCTATACCATACAGAAATTATGTATTAAATGGTTTAGAAAACTAAGGGTCTGACTTGCAACTATTACCTACATAAAGTACCTGGAAATCTTACATATAATATTTTTAAATATTTTCTCCCCAATGACTAGGCCAAGGATTCTTAAACTGGGGTCATGGATAGGTTTGAAATTTGAAGGATTTATCTATGCCTTTTCTGGAAAGATAGTCCATAACTTTCATTAGAATCTCTGCAACCCTTTCCCCACCCCCCAAAAAGGATACAAAATTTACACTTAAAGTTTATTTTACAATATTTTTTTTTCAATCTGAGGCTTGAAATTTAATGAAAAAACAAACAACCTTATCTCCTTTCCTTCTGTGCCTGTTCAGTCACCCCTCACTTCCCCAAACGAATGGTATGTGGGGGGGGGCGGGGGGTTGCATCTGTAAAGCCTTCTCTTAGGACAGCAGGAGGCAAGAAAAAAGATAGAAAAAAATTTTTAGATAGTGGTAGAAATCTTTCTTTCTTTCTTTCTTTCTTTCTTTCTTTCTTTCTTTCTTTCTTTCTTTTCTTTCTTTCTTTACAGAACCCTGCCTTGAATTTTTTAATTTTTTAAATTCTCTCCTGAGTTTCTTGACTATTATTATTATTGTTACTGTAAATTCTTTGGTGGATGACTGTGCTGTATAGACTCTGTTTTCGCCAGCAGAGCCGACACAGCAAATTTATGTTCTGTTATAAATTAAGTGATGTGATGACATATGCTTAGTGGTTAGACTGACATGCAAAATAAATCAAATGTGATCATTTGAATATAAGTTTGAGAGATAAAATAAACCATTTTGGGGTTGAAACCAAAGACAGAACCATAGGAGCAGCGGTTTGTCGAGGCACAAATAAGCTCATCGGGCTTGCAGGCAGCAAAAGAAAAATAATTTCAAGTGGATATTGTGTTTTCCTTCTCCTGTGAGCACCATACCTCTTTTCTCTGGAAGGAAACAACTCGAAGAGGTGAAAAAATTTGCCTCAAGTCCTGCAGCTGGTAGGTGGCGGGACTGAGATTCAAGACGTGTGATCCCCAAAGTCACGGGACACCCTGTTGGGTAGGATGGTGCTTTGTGCACTTTGAAGAGCCGACAGGGGCTGGCACTTGTCGTGCCAGAGCAGGAGCTCGGTCAGTGCTTTTGAGAACGAACGAATGAATCAGTGATTCATGTTTTAGTGAGAAGAAAGCGTAAGGACTTGTTAACATGTTATTGTCATATTGTCAACATTTCTGATATGTTTTGTTCACCTCCTATCTGGGGGGCAGGGGCGGGGATCAACCTACACAACCTAAAAGTCAGCAACCCAGACATTCATGAAGTTTCCCTGTTCTCTGACAGGCAGCCGAGCGGAGGGGTTTAACGCCAGAACGCCAGGGCTCTGGGCCCAGGCCGCCTGGGTTTAGCCTCTTTTTTTTTTTTTCAATTGAAATACAGTGACATATAGTATTATAGGAGTTTCAGGTGTACCCCACAGTGATTTGACATGGACACACGACAAAATGCTCATCACACTAAGTGTTGTCACCGCACAAGGTTATCGCAGTACTGTTGGTGGATTCCCTGTGCCGCGCTTTTTGTCCCTGCAAGTCTGTACCCTCTCCATTCCCTTCGGCGGCGCAGCCCATGCCCGGGCCTCACTTCCATCTCTGCCGTCCTGGGCAACTTACCGAGCTTCTCTGTGCCTCAGTTGTTTCATTGGTAAGGTGGGGATTCTAGTTGTGACTTCTTTATAGGGTTGTTCTGAAGATGAAGCAAGTTAATAGATGTAAAGCACGTTGTAAAACACAGTAAACACTCAATAAAGAGCTTTGTTAACTTAAATACGTTTCTTCCCAGCCCTTGTAAAACCCTTGCCATCCTCTTAGAGTAAAGCCTTTCCAAAAAGTGCTTCGCTCCAGGGTTATGTTTGTGCTCTTTTCCTGGAGTTTCCTGCGTGTGCGCTGTGTTGACATCCCATTATTAATATCTTCTGCTGCCTGGGCTGAGTTTTTCAGCGCGGCCTCAGATACCCCCGGGGTTTGCTGCCCTTCAGTGCACCTCCAGCCATGATAACAGGAACTGCAATGGCACAAACTGAAAGCAAAATAGAAGAATTCAGCCAAGAAACGCTTGGCGACTTTTCCCTTTGCTGTGTATTTAAAAAAAAAAAAAAAAGATAAATTGAAAACCTGTGAAGGCGGGCATGTTGTACAGGACTGTTTTGGTTTGATTTTCTAAAGGTCAGTACAGAGTGTTCGTTGCTTCACTGAGCAGACAACTACTGAGTGTTTACTGTGGTGTGCCCCGATTCCCTATATACATCTGGTGTCCATCTAGCCTGGATTTTCCAGAACAATCCTCATTTTAAATGTCTTTGGCCTCTTCTCATGGAAATAAATTAGCAGGGCAGGGGGAGAAAAGGCTTCGTCAGAACTTCTGGCTAGAGTTTTGCTTCATATTTACGTTCAGCTGTGTTTCTGCTTGCCCCGAGCTTACGGGCCACCGAGGAAAGAAGTCTCCCCAAGTCCGTCGGGGCTGCTGGAGCCGGGTGAAGGGACTTGCCGTTCCATCTACTCTGTTCCCCCTTTGGAGGAAGAGATTTAGATATTAAAATTTTCTTCTCTAATTTTGGTTGTTTCTTTGGGGCTGGCCATACTGGAAAGTAACTTTTTATATTATATATTTTTATAATGTTGCTTTTTGAAATTTTTTACAATGAGAGACATTCCTGTGGTAACCAGAAAAGCAAGTTTTTCAAACTATTGACTAGGGGTGCCTGGGTGGCTCAGTCAACTGAGCATCCAGCTTTTGTTTTCAGCTCAAGTCATAGTCTCGGGATCATGGGATCCAGCCCGGTGTTGGGCTCCACACTCAGTGGGGAGTCTGCTTGACATTCTTTCCCTCTGCCCTTCCCCCTGTTCTCTCTCTCTCTCTCTCAAATAGATAAATCTTAAAAAAAAATAAACTATTGACTTATTACCACAAAGAAAGTGGACATTCTATTTCTAAGCAGCCCACTAGTAAGGAGTGGCACATTCCAAGAAGCCAAAAACCATACACTCTAGGAGGACAGGGATCATCTGCTTTTCTCATCTTTGTATTTCCACAGAGGAACGCTCGATAAATATCTGCAGAGGAACGAACAAAGGCCTCTTTAATATTCTCTTAAACGTCTTTGCTTGCCCAAATAAGAAGACCAAACATTGTAGGTCACCTTAAATGTGCCCGAAGTTATATGGGACACACACAAAATACATAAATAGAAATCTATATCTATACCTGTATCCAGCTGGATTTACCCACAGACTTATTATTTATTTGATGGAAGGAGTCACCGCATCCTGATACATAGCAAAGCTCTGTAGGTTTAAAGTAGAATTTGATGTTCTTCATTTATCCTTTGAAATAGTAGAGTAGACGAAAAGCACTTTGGTCAAACAACAGCCCTGGGTTCGAATTCGACTTCTACCTCTGATCTATTGTGTGTCCAGGCTTTCGTTTGTTTGTTTTACCTCTCTGGGTCTGTGTCCTTTCCACGGTGAAATGAGGAAAATTGCAAATGTTAAGGGTTCGGCATTGAAGTGCCTGGGATAGTGCCTGGCGCGTGGATATAATGGTACCTGCTGTCGTCGTTGTTTATTAAAGCTTTGGAGAACATGCAGTACGGGAATCCAAGTATAATCCCAACAATAACCGCAGGTCCCAAAATGCATCAGAGGGGCTCATGATTAATTGGTATGAAAAAAGAACGCTTTCCATGCCTAGTCCCAGCCAAGTGACATAAATGCTTAGACTCGCAGCATTTCATGCTTGGAGTTCTGAGAGTACAGAGGCCTCCTTCACTTCCTTGTTTATGTGACAAGAGGAGGGGAAATCCCACCCTCCTCCAGCCTCTCCAGGCTGCCCTTCTGAGGCTCAGCCAGGGAAAAAGAAAGCAGCAGTGAAATTCGGGAGCAAGAGCTGGAAAACTGGGATGTTGGAATTGTAGGCTAGCCAGAGGAATAATTAAAGCTTCAGTTCAACAAAAATACCTAAACTTCAGTGTAAACTTTTCAGTCTGATAAATAAACCAAGAGCTGCACCATATGGTGAGGTAGGAAGTCTCCTCCGGACCGCCCCCTTCCTCTCTGAGGCAAGAGAGGCGCCTGAGGGGCTGACAGGTCTGTGGGCTGAAAGCCTAGATATCCCCCCAACATGGCCAAGCAGGGAGATTTGCTCCAGATTCATGGTTCCAACCCCCACTGAGCTTCAAGAACCAGGGACAGGGGAAGAAAAAATGAGGAAGGGGGAAGGAGGCAACGGACAGGTGTGTTTCTTGCTCCAGAAGTGGTCTCCGGCAGATCTGGTTATATGGGTGCCAACCAAGCCATGTCTGTGGGGTGAGCTTCCCTGTGGCCTGGCGGTGCATGACTCTGCCCTTCGCTAAGACCTTTGGCAGGTCAACAAGTGAACTGACTTCCTCCTCATACCACACCGGTGATGATCTTCTAGAATTGGGGTGAGACCTTCGGGAAGTAGATAAGGCTACTGGGCACGACCATCTTGACCCCACATATTAGAAGATCTCCGTGTCCCTTTTGTCCTTGGAGTGAATGTGTAATGCCATTACAATGCAAAGTCAGAGAGACAGAGTGGCTTTCAGGGGAGAAACCCAGAAAACTGGCCCCCTTGTCCTGGTCCCAAGGCAATGGAGTGTTGAGATACTTCAGACAAGGAAAGTACAGAGGGAGCACAGGGCTCCAGTAGGAGAACATTGTCCTTGAAGCGTGTGTGCACACGCACACACACGCACACACAGTACACGTAGAGAGTTTACTGAGATTTATGAGACTACAACTTGTACTTGGCTGAATTTTTTACAACTACCCGATACCGTGTTATATCCATAGTAGATACTTGACTGATATGTGTTGAATAAATGAATCTATACCTGTTGAGCCCTGGGTGGTTGAGAGTGAGCTTCATGGAGAGGGAGTAAGTTACCTAGATCATTTTGGGGCATTGACCAGAATGTGGGTTATAGTAAATTTTTCAGTGTTATCGTCAGAATGACACAGCCTGTAGTAGTCAACCAATATTAAAAAACCAATACCACGTCCCTTCCGCTTCTATCTTATATAATATGGTGGGAGGGAGGGGAGGCCACTTAAGTTTTGATGGATCTTTTTGCTGCTGAAGGTAAAGATGTTGTTTCCCGAGGACCAGATATATAGCTGTCCTGTTTCCAGTCCTGTTTTTCTGCTCTGCTTGCACACTTCTTAAAAAGAACCAAGACACAGAAGCCCTACTGGTAAACAGCAGGGTTCAGGGGATCTTACTCTAAGAGCCTCTCTTGGCCAGAAACACCCATCGCTTGGTTCTGTTGAAGATGGACACACAGGCCAACCTTCCCTGTGCCTGATTCTAGGCAGGGAGATCAATCGTTTATTAAAACGCAGGTGACCAGATCTTTTCTCACGCGAACATGATGAATCATGATGCAATGATTATAGTGTATTCTCCAGTGCTTTTTCAAATACTGTGTCTTTGTAGAATGTTTCATGTGTTCAGCGTATTTTGAAAATAACATGTCTTCCTTTACCAGAGCAGGAACAGACGCTGAGAAATATGCCATTTCTGCCAGCATTGGTGGCTGTTCTCAGCATAGCTTGGTGTACCTTAGGAAATACTAGTTGCCTGTGATGGTTCATTTTATGGGTCAAACTGGTTGGGCCGTGGTACCCAGATGTGTGGTTAACCAGTATTCTGGATGTTTCTGCAACGGTATTTTGGATGAGATTAACACTTAAATTGGTTGATTTTATGTAAAGCACATGGCCATCCATAATGTGGATGGGTCTCATCCAATCAGCTGAAGACCTGAATAGAGTAAAAATCTGACCTTCTCTGAGCAAGAGGAAATTCTGCCAGCAGATGGCTTTTGAACTTGCACTGCAGCCTCAGCTCTTCCTGGGTCTCTAGTCTGCTGGCCCACCCTACAGATTTTGTACTTTCCATCTACCATAATCACATGAGTCAATTTCTTTTTTTTTTTTTTTAAGATTTTATTTATTTATTTATTTGACAGAGATAGAGACAGCCAGCGAGAGAGGGAACACAAGCAGGGGGAGTGGGAGAGGAAGAAGCAGGCTCATAGTGGAAGAGCCTGATGTGGGGCTTGATCCCACAACGCTGGGATCACGCCCTGAGCGGAAGGCAGACGCTTAACCACTGTGCCACCCAGGCGCCCCCACATGAGTCAATTTCTTAAAACAAATCTCTTGATAGATTAGATTAGATAGATAGATAGATAGATAGATAGATAGATAGATAGATGATAGATAGGCATATCCTATTGATTCTGTTTTTTCCTGGAGACCCCTAACTCATACACTGCTATAACAAATAATCCTGCCCATTTCAGTGGCTGCACACAAAATTAATGCCTTTCTCAAGGAGCAGCCCAATGCCAGGCTCCCGTGTCAGGGGCTGGTTTTTCACCCTGTGGTGATTCAGGGACCCAGGCTTCTTCCAGCCTATAAGCCACTATCCTCCAGACCCTCCAAGCCCTCTCTGTCTAGCCAGCAGAAAGGAAAGTGAGAGTAGAGAGGCACATCTGCTTCTCAATCTCTTCGGCCATATGAGACACACATCATTTCCACTCACTGTCCCCTGCTGGGAACTAGCCACATGACTGCATCGAAACTGATGGTGGGACTGGGAAGTGTGGTCCTTGACTGGGAAGCTACTTGCCAACAATTGTCCGCTGTAGAAAAGGAAGCAGGACTTGGTAACTACCACAATCTTCATGAACACACACTTTCTTATCTCTGTGTTTAGGACTTAGTCCACCTCAACTGTCATTCCTTTCGTATTTTCTTTGGTGAATTTCTCTTTCTGACATGACACAGAGCCTCTTCTGTCATTTTCTGAGGGATTAACTTCATATCATTAGACCTTCACAGATTTTAAATCTAATAAGGAAGCAAGGTTACCACAAATTTAAAAGGTTAAATAATAATAGAAGGCAGTGTGTATTCTTATCTGTGTCAGGAGCAGGACAGATGGGAAGTACAATGGGTGTTCAGAGAAGGGAAAGAATTCATGAGTTGTTATGTCCAGAGAAAGCATTTAGGGAAGAAGTGAACTTGAACTGAGACATTACATATGAGTGGGATTTCAATAAGCAGAAGGGAATGGGGAGAACATTCCAAGGAGGGTGAATCGGAGGCATGGGCAAAAAAACAGAGGCAGGAATGAAAAAGTCATTTTTGAGGAAGAGTCAATAAACCAATCTAAATGGAGAGAATACTGGAGAGAACACTGGGGGCAAATTAAACCTAGGTTTTGTTTGAAGTGGATTAAAGTAATAGAAATACTGGAGATCCTGGGCCCCTGGGTGGCTTCGTCGGTTAAGCATCTGCCTTCGGGTCAGGCCATGATCCCAGAGTCCTGGGATCGAGTCCTGCGTCGGCTCCCTGTTCAACAGGGAGACTGCTTCTCCCTCTCCGTCTGCTGACACTCTCCCTGCTTGTGCTCTCTCGCTCTCTCTCTGACAAAGAAACAAATACATAAATGCTGGAGCTCCTTGGAAGAGTGTTGGAAGAATGACCCAGTAGAAGTTTGCAGGTTGGTTTGGAGAGGAGCACGCAGAGGCAGGAGCCCAGAACCCTCATGACCCCTGATGATACAATCTTGTGGTTGCCTTTGTGTTAAGTCCGAGCTGTTTTAGTTGCATGTGAAAGAAGTGCAACTTTATCAGGCTTAAGCAAGAAGAGAATGTCTTGGTTTATGTAAAAGGGTGATCTAGGCTGCATCTGTTTCAAACATGGCTGGACTCCAGGAGCAAAAGCATATCATTAGAGTTCACTCTTTCCATTCCTTGGTGCTATGTGACTGTGCGCAACCCTTTCCTATATGAGGGACAACGTGGTATTAGCAGCTCCAGCCTCCATCCTTGGCAAGCCCAGCAGAAAGAGACAGTCTTCCTAGATCATGCCTATGGGGAAGTCCCAGGACAGATGCTTCTTGTCCAGGTTTGAATCATATGTGCATCCCTGAGCCTGTCCTATAGACAGAGGGGTGGATTCTTGGGCCCATACTGTGCCATGTGCCCCCTGCGAGGGAGAAGAAAGCTATTTGGGGGAGGGTATGGAGAGGCTAACCTGCCCCATCTGAAATAGCAGAATGGGTTTTCTTTTTAAATTTATTTATTTATTTGAGAGGGAGAGAGACAGAGAGAGCAAGTGAGCACGAGCAGGGGGGAGAGGCAGAGGGAGAAGTTGACTCCTCGCTGAGCACGGAGCCCAAAGTGGGGCTCGATCCCATCATGGCCTGAGCCAAAGGCAGACACTTAACCGACTGAGCCACCTAGGTGCCCCCAGCAGAATGGATTTACCATGAGAAAGAGAATTTATTGTCAGAAGTAGGAAAGGAGTGCAGTTCACTACAACCTTCAGTTTTTTTGCATTAGGCTTTCCTTTAAAAAAAAAATTAAGTTCCTCATTAAGCAAGCGAACATTTAAGTGCCTCTTCATTGGCCGGATCATGTTTTACTAATATCTTACATCTCGTCTCCCTATATCACCTGTGCTAGTGCGAAGCATATAGTAAACACTCAGCTTAGTTTCTGACTTCTACTCCGGAATATGTCGCGCTCATCCCTCCATTCACACTCCCCATCCTGGTCCTGTGGACAATGCCCTCATGCTTCTTTCCTGGTGTCCTGAAACAAACTCCCTGCTGGGCTTCCTGCCTCTGATCTCTGAACTCTCTAATTCATCCCATACAAATGAGCAGAGTCATCTTCCTCAAACACGGGTCGGACCATGATGGACATGGAACAAAGTTCCATAAACCTTAATATGGGGATGTGGCCATTTGTTTAATGCACAGACATTCCTCCCCTCCCTATATTACACCCCTTTGCAACATGACTTCACTGCTTCTCCTCTTGAGGCATGGAGTCTGTTTTCCTGCCTCCTTGAATCCGGGTTGGCTTGATGGTTGGTTTGACCAAATCCGGTGATTTGGTTTGACAAATGAAATGCAGCAGATGGGACATGAGCATTCTGAAGCTTAGTCCTGACAGGACTGGCAGCTTCTGCTTGGCTGGTTTGGAGCGTTGCCCCAACACTCTGGCGTAAGGAAGTCAGTCTAGCCCAATGGAGGGTAAGAAGCCAGGTGGGGAAGAACTGAGGCTTTCTAGCCAATACCCGACACCCAACACCAATGGCCAGACTTCAGAGTGAGGCCATCTTGGATCTCCCAGCCGGCTAATTCTCTGGCTGTATGCGGACACATTAATAAACCCAGGGAAAATAATAGCGGGATACTCAGCCAAACCAGAGTATCATGAGGATTAATAAGTCATTGTTGTTTTAAATCACTAAGTTTAGGGACAGTTTGTTTTGTAGCAATTGGATAACTGAAACGGGTAGAACTAATAGGATTTGTTTGAAGGTGAGAGAGAGGAAGACTAGAATGACTCCCATTCATTGAGGTTTTAGGAAATAATGAATTCATATGAGGGAGTCCTGAGCATTGAGCACCTTCGAGATATTCTAGTGGGGATGTCCGGTAGGTAGTGAGTACGTGGATCTGGGGTGGCCTGGATTGGGTCATCGGTGTCAATAGTTGGGAGCGGATTAAATCGCCCAGGGCTACCTAGTGAGTAGGAGGAGGCAGAAGCCAAAGGTCAGAAGAGAAAGCCTTGGGGAGCACCAACATGTAAAGATGGGCAGAGGAAAGAAAGCCCGAAGAGGAGATAATTTGCAACACAGTTAAAAAGGGATAGAGTGTTTTGTACTTTGCTTTTATTCTTTACTTCTTTCAGGTTGGTCAAAAAGAAAAAAAAGAGAAGGAGTAGAGGAAGCCAAGAGGCTACCTGGGATGGTAATGTAAGGATGTCCCAAGGACCTACTCAGTCATTCTCAGGATGCAAACCACCCTTGCAAACACAGCAGGTCGGCGGTGAGATGTTGCCCCATTGCATGCCGGGGCACGAGGGAGATGCTCAGCTCAGTGTCATGGCAAACTGTGTGGGGAGAAACCCGTTTCGTTAACCAACTTTGCCACCCATACCCTTCTTTTACCCAGACAGAGATGTAAGGGAAACCCAAACAAATTCAGAGAAATACAGACAGACTAGCCAGTTTAGTCACTGCCAGAAGAGGCAGAGATGTGGGTGGAGGCAGTCACAGGAGGACACACAGCAAGATCTACAGAACACAGGCACAGCGAGGACAGAGACAAAGATACAAGAAAATAGCAGAGAGGTGTGTTTCTTGAACTGTCCTACGTCTCCTTCAACTGTGTACCTCTCCCAGATCCAGCGCCACTATAGCTGTATGAATACTGTCCTGGGGGGAACTTGATTGTTCCATCTATAGTTCAGGATCTGTAAGTATACATTACTTATTTATGCCAGATCAGAAACTCCCATCCAAAACACCACCGTAGCAGTTCAAATGAACAGAGCCCCTGATACTCCTTACAATATGTGGGGTATGTGTATGTGTGTTTAGTAATCAGATCAAGTCCCCAAAACAAACTCCACTGTCTTGGATTTGGTCTCCTCATTTTACAATTTTTTTTGACATTTTTTATAAGACTGCAACACTGTTTACAACTTCCTGCCTCTTAACCAAAGATTCACTTTAACAAACATATACTAAGCACCCACACTGTGTGGGGTTCTGTAGGACGCACACGGATGTAAGCGGTGGTGTCCTGGGAAACCAGCACTCCAGGAAAAAAAAAAAAAAACAGACCTGATTTGTAGCATTTGCCAATTTTTTTGCAATATAAACACTCCCACATGGCTGATTTCAAGCTACCAGTGGTTTAACAACTGACGTACAAGAATCTTGAATACTTAACTTCTCTGGGACAAACATTTAAGAATAAGTTGCCACATGGAGGAAATCGAGGTGCCCCAGACAACAGCCAGTGCCAACTGTCAGCTGTGTGTGGGAAACTATGTTGGTCCAGATGGCCCAGCTGGCTGTGCGGACAAAGTGTGCCCAGGCAGGACCAGCACAAGAACCTCCTAGACGACAAACCAAAGAAGCATGAGAAATTTGAAGCGGTTTATTAAGCCACTAAGTTTAGGGGTGGTTTGTTACATAGCGGTCGCTGACTAATACATGTGAAGTACAGATGGTGTGGGGAAGGGCTGCTCAGTAGAGAAGCAGGAGCCATTTTCAGCCTGCCTTCTTTTGACATCACAGTGCTAGTCACAGGCCTTCTAGGCAATTTTGATCTTTCTTTTTGCAGGAAGCAAGGCTTCTTGGCTACCTGGTGCTGAACATAAACCCTGGCACCTCTGATGCTCTTGGCCCTTTGAATATGCCGCCCGGTTGAATTTTTAACCGGACTGAACAAAGCAAAGGTCCATATTTATAAGCAGTAGTTTTAGGAACATACATTTTATTGAAAATCCAGGACTGATGATTCCCTGAGGTGAGGGGAATCGGACCTGCCATGAGCAAGACCACCCAAAGGCAGCAGAACATTTCATAACACCCTTCTTGTTTTATTGTCTCCTCTGGGTACTGACCTTTCTTATCTGTCCCACCATCCATAACGGACTTTGACCAACTATTACTGATTTGTTAAATATTGACTTGATAGAATAGCTAAGATCCAGGACTCATTTATTCCACTACACTCCATTCCTAAAGTTAGTATTCTGTGCAGGGGTTACCCTCTGTTTCTGCACACTTTTGCATAGCAGGCCCCAGCCCCTCTAAGGGACTTTCTCCTACTAAAGACGTCCAAAGACAGGATCTGTCCCCTTGGCCTGTGTATCATTATCCTTGTGAAACACTGGTGACTCCAAAGTATCAGGAACCAGTGAACCAATGAAAAAACATTACCTCAAATATTCAGTTTCCTAAGAAAAGAAAGAAAATGATGATCACAAAAGTCAAGATAGTGTTTCTTCCCAGGAGGAGGGAGAGGCTTGATTAGGGAGAGACAGAGAGAGAGGTTTCCAGTAATGTTCTATGTCTTACCTGGGTAGTGGGGTCACATGACATTTGTTTCATAATAATTTTAAGTATTCATGTAATGTTTATACTCTTTTGTGGATGTAGGTTTTATTTCACAATAAGAAAAATAAGTATGGGTGCCTGGCTGACTCAGTCAGTAGAGCATGTGACTCTTGGTCTTGGGGTCACGAGTTCAAGCCCCATGTTGTGTGTAGAGATTACAAAAAATAAAATAAAATCTTCTTAAAAATCAATTTAAAAGTAATGCATTTTCAGGGGTGCCTGGGTAGCACAGCGGTTAAGCGTTTACCTTCGGCTCAGGGCATGATCCCGGCGTTCTAGGATCGAGCCCCACGTCAGGCTCCTCCGCTATGAGCCTGCTTCTTCCTCTCCCACTCCCCCTGATTGTGTTCCCTCTCTCGCTGGCTGTCTCTATCTCTGTCAAATAAATAAATAAAAATCTTTAAAAAAAAAAAAAGTAATGCATTTTCTATTCTTATTTCTTATTGCATTACCTGAGAACTTGTGAGAAACGAAGAATCTGGACCCCCCCCTCAGACTTACTAAGCCTACTGATGCCCATCTGCTCATTAATGATTAAGAAGCACCATCCAAGATTAAAAGACCGTACTTCACCAGCCCTGAGGTATTGGGAAAGTCACCTTATCCTTGCCTTAGTTTCTCGTCTGCGAAATGGGCATCCTACAGCTCTGACCTGCCTTCCAGGCTGCTGTGAGGAGAGTGTGAGAAGGTACACCTGAAGACAGTATCTTGGGATAGAGACTATCCCAAGACAGAGCCCCGATTACAAAGAAGCGAACAATGATCATTCCCTTAAATTTCATTTTTCTGGAATCTTTTTCAAGTTTGATTCTGCCTTGTCAAAACTTGCTTTCCTCCCTGCCCCGAGGGTATCACCCGCTTCGTGACCAGCAGCAGGGGCTCCTCCATGCCCTTCGCAGCACCTCTAGGGCAGAGAGCCTTCTTTCCAAAGGCACCAGGGTCACCAACGAGACTCTCTGACAAATCGAATCCTGTCATATGACAGCAGTGTTCTGGCCTCACCTGGGCAGAGGGATCTGTGAACATGAGGTAAGCAGGCCTCAGACATACTTCGATTGCTCCGGACTCTTGCTTTTTTAAAAAAGCTGCACTCCTGTGCTCTGCACATTGGTAAGACTCAAAAAGTAATAACCATGTGCAGGATTTCATAAGGTACTAAGCCTTCTAAGCTTCGAAACATACTGAACCGTTCACAAAAGGCCAAATGGACAGATAAAGTGCTTCTTGGTGTGACTGGCCCAGGTTTCTTGCATCAGGTTCCTTCTACTGAATTTCAAGAGGTAACATGTTGGTATTTAAAGATGCAATACACACATGCTAGATATTCACTTGTTATGCTTAATTATTCATTCACTCCTGCACGTCTTTGAAAGCCAGCCTGCCGTGGATTCCGTCCTTGGTTGTGTTGGCCTCTACCAGCACGATGTGGGGAGCTGTAGAGGTGTGTGTGCCTATGGGGGAGGTTTTGATGAAAGGAAAACAAGAAAGAAAAAAAAAGTGTGTGGTCAAATTTTTATTTTTTATTTATTTTTTAAAAAGATTTTATTTATTTATTTGTCAGAGAGAGCTCAAGCAGGGGGAGTAACAGAGGCAGAGGGAGAAGCGGGCTCCTCACTGAGCAGGGAGCTCGAGGCAGGGTTCCATCCCAGGACCCCGAGATCATGACCTGAGCCGAAGGCAGATGCTTAACGGCCTGGGCCACCATGAACGCTGTGTGATGAAATTTTTAAGAACTCCCCACTGAGCCCACATTTTAGAGTCAGACCTCCTGTTCCAATGCTAGCGGCACCAATTATTAGTTGTGAGACTGGGCAAGTTACTTAATTCCACTGGATCTAATGTTCCTGTCTGTAAAATGGGGACAAAAACATGACCTGCTTTTTAGGTTTACCGTAAAAATTAAATGGGTCTGGCATAGGGCTCTATAAATGATAATTACATAACGATTTTTTTAAAAGATTTTTTTTTTTTTAGATTTTATTTATTCATTTTGAGAGTGAAGAGAGAGCACAAGCCAGGGAGAAGAACAGACCCCCACTGAGCAGGGAGCCTGACGCGGGGCTCAATCCCAGGAGCCTGAGATCAAGACCTGAGCCAAACGAAGGTAGATACTTAACCGACTCAGCCACCCAGGCGCTCCAAGATTTATTTATTTATTTTTTACATAATCTCTACGCCCAACGTGGCGCTTAACTCACAACCCTGAGATCAGCAGTCGCACAGTCATCCACCTGAGCCAGCCAGGTCCCCCTAATTACACCATGATTAAAGGAGAGAACTAGGGGCACCTGGCTGGCTCCGTCAGTGGAATACGTGACCCTTGATCTCTGTGTTCAAGCCCCACGTTAGATATAGAGATTACTTAAAAATACAATCTTTAAGGAAAATTAACAAAATAAAGGGACCAGACATCAAATTGGAAAAAAACCGTCAAACTTACTAATGTCACTATCATGACTCCGGATGGTGTTTGTGCTGAAAAGGATTAGCATAGCAAGCCTGAACTGTGAGCCGTGAAGAGGCCTGCTTGCAAGGTTGGCTCTTGGCAGGTGTCCGGGAACTTAGGTTTTGAGAAAGTTCCCATCCTTAGCTGATAAGAGTGGCTCTGCTGTGCCTAAACTGTTTATCAACAACTCGATTTATGCTGAACACCTGCTTTCCTTCTGCGAGCCCGGCATCTGGGTGAATGCCAGGCAGAGGCTGCTTCCTTGTCAAAACCCTGGGCACTGAGTTTCTAATGAGCTTCCCAGTTGGCAACATGGAGAATTCTTTGCCAGGAGGACGAGCATGTCCCGTGTGGCTCCACGGGGAGAGGACCCTTGGAAGCTTGCACCCGGTTTTCCCCAGACTTCACCCATATGCTTCTTCCCTTCGCTGACTGCTTTGTATCCTTTGCCTTGAATACAATGGATTGCTGAGTCCTGTGAGGTCTTCTCAGAATCATTGAACCTGGGGGTGGTCTTGGGGACCTCCCAACATAGCGCTGAACTAGTTGCCTCTGAACAAAAAACATGTCGATAAATGAACACACCACTTCATAAAAAGACTCAGACACATAGGATCTGAAAAACAAAACAAAACAAAACAAAAAGTTCCTGAAGAAGTAAAGGATAAGAATGCTGCCAAGCAGCATACTGTCCTCAATGACCCTTCTCTGAAATTAGGAGCTATTAGGAACCTTTTGGCACTGTAGTTTACTGTAATGTTTAGAATAAAGCAGAAAATGGCAGTGGTGTCATTTACAATTTTTGGATCACTGAGCTTTAAAAGTCCTCTTGCTCCACTCATAACCATTCCTCCCCAGTGGACTTGATTTCGTTCCATTAATGGAGCTAATTTTGATATTCATTGGCAAATCCTGTGTGTTTTAAGAGTGAAATGTTTAAATGTATCATGTTCTAGAGATTTCTAGACTAATTGCTCCAGCATCAGTTTGAAACATACTTATTCAACAAGAATTAATTGAATACTTTCTACATGCCAGGCAGACTTGTAAAATTCTTGGGTATAACTTGAATCCTGCTGTTTTCTTTATGATACCGCAGAATGCAGCTTACATGCCCTTGTTAGGCAAGCCTCTCAAAATCCCTTTATTTTCTCTTAAAGATGATCAACAAAAGCATGGATTTGGGGTATGTTGTTATGCTGGGCTTTGTATCAAATGAACTAGTCAAGTGTATTGTTTTCCATCCCTTTGATGAAATGCAGATTTTCCATTAAAGAAGCAAATCCTCCATTTAAAAAGCATTTAATAGAATGGTACTTCTTTCCAGCTGGTTAAATTTAGAACACTGAAAACAGTTTCATGGAAGACCCTTCTCCAAGTGCAGGGTAGAGCGTTTTCATCTGAGGGTGAGCCAGAGGCATTGGTATTTAGCGCACACATCCCAAGAGCGCTGGTCCACGCGCAGGAGGGCGGGACACCCACTGGCCCTGGTTTACATAACAGCGGGTGAAGACTGCTGTTGTGCTATTGCTGTGGAGGACGGCCCCTCCCTCGGAGCGCTGGCAGATTTCAGGGAAGGGCCTGGGCCAAATCTGTTAGTATTTTCCTCTGTAAGTCTCAAATCGAGACATTCTCTGATCCTCCTGCGGGCCCTCCCTTTCTGTTCTTTGAAGTAATTTGGACGTCTACAGGCTATAACTGGCAAAAATAATGGAGACGGATAGTAAAGGCACCCAGCTGCAAAAGGGTACGTTAAGTTCAATCAGCGATTATCCACAGAGCATCGGCACCGTGGAAACCCTGAGCTGGGAACAAAAACATGGCCCTTGCCTTCAAGGAGCACGTCATCAGGTGGCTCTTTGGTGTTGAGGAAGAGAGGCCCCCTGGGCCAGCTTATGCAAAGCCAAGGATTTATGATCAGCAAGGGCAAGCAAGCTGCTGGGAGTCAGTAAGAGACTGGAACCAAGAAGTGGGTGCCAACCGAAAGCAGCGTGGCTCTCCCTGTCTCACCGCTGCTTTTTCTCATGGTCTCTATTTCACGCTGACTCGCTAGTGACCAGCTAGCTGTGGGAGCTTGAAACCAGCTAAGACTGCTCGTGGTGTCTCCGCTCCTATGAGGATAGAGTTTTAGTGGGACGCAAGGCCACCCAGCCAAAGGCCACCCTTCCACGCCTCTCTTGCTGCTAACTGTAGCCATTAATTAGGCTCCGGCCAATGCCATACAGACAGGAGCGATACGTACAACTTCCGGGGTATGCTCTTAAATGGAAAGGACTGAGCTCCTCTCGCCTTCCTTTTCCCTCCTTCCTGCCTAGGCGTGGATAGAGATGGCAGGAGACGAAGCCACTGCCTTTGACCTGGGGAAGACAGCTGCCAGTAGAGGATGTGGGAGCCGGGAGGTAGGAGCTTGGGTCCATGGAACTCCATGGACTCTTATATGAAAGGAAAACATGCTTCTATCTCGTTTAAGCTGGGGTTATCTTGGGTCTTTATTTTTTTTAAAGATTTTATTTAGCTGAGAGAGAGAGCACAAGCAGGGGGAGGAACACGGGGCGAGGGAAAGAATCTCAAACAGACTCGGCAGAGCGCAGAGCTCAACGTGGGGCTCCACCTCATGACGCTGAGACCGCCACCCAAGCCGACACCAAGAGTCGGACGCTTACCCGACTGAGCCGCCCAGTGCCCCGCATTGGTTCTTTATTAAAGTCGCTGGAACCTGGAACCTAACTAATAAACCTGCTGTATCTGTTTTCTACATATAAAATGGAACGTGATCACCTTACAGCTTCTGCATTTAGAAGACTTAAGTTGAAGTGACCCACCAAGACTCAGATACCCAGGCAAGAGAATCGATCGCCCCATCTGGGTCTTCTGGTAGCTAAGCTGTCAGGGGAGAGTCCAGGGATCCGAGGCGCGCTGCTGGGGCTCAGCCTGCGGGCGGGGTGAAGTGAGGGGTCTTCAGAGGAGGGCTGTCTGCTTCATTGACCCCGGCTTCTGTCCTGAGACTAACCGTTCCTAGAGACACATATCTATTATTTCAGAAATAAATAATTCATAACCAAAGTGAAGTATACGCATTAAGTGGCTTAGTGAGTGAGAAGGAAATCTCAGAAATTGGAAGGGAAACCAACATCACTCTCCCAATTAATAAGGTCTCTTGTGGATGTGAGGCGGACTGGGCAGCTATGGGGCGACCTCGTCCTCCCACACACATCTTCCGTGGCTGCTCATTCTGCCAAAGAGGATGACAGTCCCAAAGAAGAAGAAAGGCTCTCTGGTCATGCATAGTCAAGGAGCTATGTTCTCCTGCTGGACCCCCAAACCACATGTAATTCATGTGAGGTGTTTTGGGTAGGTAGGGGGGAGTTTTAGCTGGAAGCAAGGAATGTCAGACTGAAAAGCAGCACTTTGAGGGTATTGGTGGGTTCTCCCCAGGAAGTGAGATGGTAGCAATGAAGAATGCTTTTCCTGATGAGGACAGGGGATTCTGTGTGTTTGTCATCTTGTCCCTTCCCCCAGGCTCTCTGCCCTTGCAGCCAGCAACCAGCAGGAGGGGGTGATAGTTCAAGAATGGGCTCTGGTGTCCCGCTAAGTCACCTGGCAGGTCACCCCCTCCAGGCCAGTTTCTTTGATTTCTTCTATGGAAGGAATATGATAGTACCGTGTCACGGGGTTATGTGAGGACTGACAGAGGTAATATGTAGAAAGTGCTCAAAACAGTGCCTGGCACTAAGTGCTGTGTATGTTAACTATCACTATTAATTAAGCCTCTAATAATCATTATTATTCTTTCATTAAGCAAATGCTTATTAAGCCCCTGCTTGGCTTCAAGAGTAAGAGACCCAGACTTGCCCAAAGTCTCACAACTGAGAAGTATTGGTGCTGGTTTCGACTAGGTGGGTCTGCTTCCCAAAGGGGGGTGTGGGGGGCTTTGAGGGGAATTCTTATCATTTCAACACACACCCTTCCTCCTTTCTTTTTTTCCTTTCTTTTAATATGGACACCATAGATGCAAAAGAATTAGTCTCTAAATTTCAGGAGCACACAGTCTAGTGAAAAGAGAGGCTAGACCATTATAATATACTGCAATCATGTCTATGACAGAGGTCAAAAACAAAAAGTCATAGGAACCCAGAGTGGGTGCTTAACCAGAATCAGAGGAGCAGGGATGGCTTCCTGGAGGAGGTGATTAATGAGCCTAGTAGGCTAAAGCCAGGTAAAGCAGAAGATGACATACGGAAAAGGCTTTATCTGGACATAACTCTTTTCCTAAATTACTAAAAGCGGTCACTGCCTAGAACATAGGACGCGAAGGTGGAGCACACAGGGCTTGGAGAGCATTTCTTTGTTGTTTGTGGTGTGTGTGTGTGTGTGTATTTCCAGGCTGCTTATGAGTGAGACGTTCCATATGAAAAGGGTTTTGTAAGCTCCAACATGTTTGGAGTTGATCCTGGAAGCACAGGTGAGTCCTGGAAAAGTAACTGGATGTGCTGCTGTCCTTGGGCACCTGGGTTTGGGTTAAATCAAAGACAGAAGGACAAATGTTGACTTTTCTGACTCATTTCGGACAGTAAAATGCAAGCAAGGGAAGCCGTGACTTTGAAGTCGTGGACTTTGTCTTGCTGACTCCTGTCTCTCTAAAGTCTAGGGCAGAACTTGGCACACAGTAAACACCGAACAGACATTGGCTGAATGAATGAATGAATGAATGAATGAATGAATGAGTTGGACAAAAAGATGTGTGTATTTTAAGAGCACCGTTTGCCAACGTTCATTTATCTTTTGTGGGTTGATGCTGACTAGAACAGTATTTTTGGCTTGCATCTGAAGGAGCTGACAAATTATTAAGTTATATACTAACCAGGCCTTTGGATGGTCATATATGTGACTCAGCAGTCCTAAGGAGGTAACACTGCATGCTTTTTAAATTGAGGTATAATTGACTACACTGCCATTTTAACTCCTAAATAGTCAGTGTGGCCACCAGCTGCACACTCAGAGCCCAGGGAGGCACCAGTCAGGAACAGGTCCGTAACATGACCCCTGTTGCATGGAGGTAAGATGTCATAGGAAGTCGGGGGATAACATATGAAGAGGATCAGACTATGCCACCCCAAAATATGTAGCTTTGGCATAAGGGTTATTTTGAGGTGAAGGCAATTAAGAATCCGCAGACATGGGAGGAACTCTGTGCCCTTCCCGCTTCTGCCTAAAATCAGGGCACAGATTTCCCTTTGGGAAGGTCTCCCCGCTCCTGTCTTCTGTACCAGGAAGAGAAGAGCTATTCTTAATCCCTGGAGAATCTTATCACTGGAGTTTGCATAACAAACCTTACTAAAATAACCCTTATCTCCATGCATTTCCCCCGTGTATTTACCTTCCCACAATATAACACCCCTAGAAGCCAAAATCTTTTAACTTCCCGCCTTGTCCCTTCTCCACCATTTATTGCCCCATGTTAAAATGGTATGGAAGTGCTCAAGCCTGACCCTGTTCTTCGTTCTTCGGGTTTTCACTTCTCCTCTGGGACGCTCCCCTGTGCGTGCGGATAAATTTGTGCTGTTTGTCTGTCTTGCTGCTTTAATTTACAGTCATCATTTACAAAACCCAAGAGGTTGGGGGAAACGTTTCCCTCCCCTGCTCATGCATGATAGGAGGGTGACCACGACTGAGGCTAGTTGTGTGATAATGACAAATTGTGCTTTAACTCACCGGTACCAAGATCAGAATAAGTCAATAAATGGAGTATAAGATAAATAATTGAGGGTTAGGTTTTAATGAAGTAAGTGCAATTTCACCTTGGGAACATATGTTTAAAAAATAATAATATAGCAGCACCTCAGTGGCTCAGTCAGTTAAGCGTCTGCCTTCGGCTCAGGTCCTGATCCTAGGGTCCTGGGATCGAGTTCCGCGTTGGGCTCCCTGCTCAGCGGGGAACCTGCTTCTGCCTCTCCCTCTGCCACTCCTCCCTGCTTGTGCTGTCTGTGTGTGTGTGTGTGTGTGTGTGTGTGTGTGTGTGAAATAAATAAATGGAATCTTTTTAAAAAAGTAGTAATATACAGTTGACCCTTGAACAACATGGGTTTGAACGGGGTGGGTCCCTTATATGCAGATTTTTTACAGTGCAGGACTGTAAGAGAAAATGTATTTTCTCTTCCTTATGATTTTCTTAATAACATTTTTTCTCTCACTTATTTTATTGTAAGATACAGTATATAAAAAGATCCAAAAATGTGTTAATCAACTGTTATGTCAACAGTAGGCTAATTATTAGTTAAGATTCTGGGAAGTCAAAAGTTATATGTGGATTTTCGAGCATGGGGGTGAGGTAAGGGGTCAGAGTTCCTAACCCCTGCATTGTTCAAGGGTCAACTGTCAATGAAATTTCATGTAACCACATGAGACAAATATTTTTGTTTTATTTCTCCTATATGACTTATGGCAGGACAGGAGTAAAACCAAGCGACTCAAAGGCAAATTTTAACAGCTGAAATGGATTTTTGTTGTTGTTGTTGTATTGGGAATAATGCGTATAAATCCTTCCCATACCCTCTTCATGCTGAAATTAAAGTGTACCTGCATCACTTTTCAAAGCAGTTTCCTTGAAAACTTTTTGAAAAAAGACTAGGTGAGGCCAAAATGTTTTTTAAACCTGTGATCATGATCCAAGCATTTTAAAATGCAAAATTGGAGAAAGAAATGGAAACTAGTAAAGTAGCCACTTCAAAACACACAAAAAAGAGTGGAAAAAATTTTTCCTACTGTGTTGACCACATTCCTCCCCTAAGTAATAAGGATTTTATTTGAACAAGCATAATAATATAATAGGTGCTTATTTATTTAGAATGGCTGGAAAATGAGCCCACCTACTTAATTTCATTTTTTGGGTGAGTTATCAGATACACCACTCAAGAATTTTTATTTTTAAGTCACCTCAATACTTATCTGGGCTTATTTTAATCTCTCTTTAATTCAGAAAACAAGCACAGAAGGATTTTTCAGGACCTTTAGTCCAGAGTGAAGGACCTTACTCCTTCAAGGCCAAGCTCCTCTGTAGCAGGCAATACCTTGCTTGATCTGACCTCCGGGGGGGCGGGGGCAGGCAAAGTCGGTGAAGGGGATTAAGAGGTCTAGGGCTGGAGTTATAAAATAAAAAAGTCATGGGGATGTAATGTACAGCATAGGGAATATAGTCAGTGATATTGTAATAACCTTGTATGGTGACAGGGTGAATAGACTTAGTGGGGGCATCATTTCAAAATATATAAAAACATCAAATCGCTATGATGTGTACCTGAAACTAATAGGATATTTGTATGTCAATTATATTTCAATTAAAAAAATGAACTTATAGGAACAGAAAGGAGATTGATGGTTACCAAGGGTTAAGGGAGGTGGAGGAAATGGGGTGATGTTGGTGAAAGGGTATAAACTTTCAGTTATAGGATGAATAAGTTCCGGGGATCTAACATACAGCGTGGGGACTACGATGAACAATACTGTATTGTGTGCTCAAGAAAGCTGTTCTGAGAGTAAAACTGAAATGTTCTCACCACCAACGGTAAAAATGTAATGATGTGAGGTGAGGGATGTTCATTAACCTTATTTTGGTAAACATTCCACAATAGATAAGTCTATCAAAAAAACATGTTGGACACTTTAAATGTACACAGTGTTATATGTCAATTATATCTCAATAAAGCTGGAAAAGAGCTGGAGAAAAGGGAAGAAAAAATGCTCTCTACAAAATCCATTCTGTTAGAAGCCTGCTGTTTTTCATTCCTTGATGTCTTGGACGGCGGCTGTGTGTTAGATGTGGGGTACAGTGTTGAAGGGAATGGCTCCTGCCCTTCTGGAGTTTATAATCTCATGAAAAAGAAAAGAAAGCTTCAGTTAGTTTAACTTTCTGTTTACTATATCGATGCTTTTAATATTATTGAATGAAATGCCTATTTTCCAGATGTCTTCATTGCCAAAAGCTAAACATGTTTATCTCAAGAAACAGGTGCTGAGCAACTTGTAGCATAATCTGGAAGTACTCTCCTTTGTCAGAACGGTGCTACGTGCAGAAATTGAGACCATTAGATCCTTAGAGAATGATTCCCACTGCCACCTAGAGTGAAAAGGGGTTGCATTTCAATAGGAAACTCTGGCCTTTACATTTTGGAGTAAACAAGTTTACAAAGGAATTAAATGCATTAGTATTTTGATACCATCTTAAATTACCCACGATTTTTGATAAGCAACAAAGATTGGAATGTGACACTGGAACGCGAGTCATTCTGTACTTTGACATGGTTGCTGAGCTGAGTTTCGGGCTGTTAATCCTACTCCCTACAAGCGGAAGCTTTTGGACCACATCCTTATCGAAATCAAGAGCACAAGTTCGTATAAAGAAGCTGAAATTAAGCAGCTGTATTTGATAGAGGTGGAGGGTCCTGAACCTTACTGATCCCTTTTCCCCTTGAGAATTAATGAAAAGAATAGGGTCCATCTCAGAAAGATGTGGTTGAGCACAGTCCACACACACAAATCATTGTATGAAAGTCCTGTGAAGGCTGTGAACGCCTGACTGGGGCCTCTCCCGTCCTTCCTGAACTCCTTCTCCAGACTGCCGAGTTCTAGGGCAGCTGGTGAGGCATTTGTGTTATTCTGTACACCGAACTGCCAACAGTCAGCAATTTCTCTGATCCTGGATGACCATAGATAAAATCACTAGAATATCACCGGTTGCTCCAAGCGGGAATGAGGCAAGATGAAGGTAAAAGGAGAGAGTAGACAAAGAGAATGAGTGATGCATGAACAAATAAGGGGATGAAGAGAGGAAGAAAGATAAAGAGAAGGGAACGTGGAGGCAGGAAGTGGGTGATCTGGATGATGGGGACAGGTGGCCGGCCCTTGCTTCTGAAAGTCTGGAAGAAGCCCTCGCTTCCCTCAGCTGCTGCGAGCCCCCGTGACTCCATGAACTCTCATCTCTCCAGCTCTCCTGGCCCCCTGGTTCCTTCATACCCCAGTGGATTCTCCCCCTGCTTCTCTCAGCCCAGCTGCCTGCTTGTTAAGGACTGCCCCGCTGCCCTGCTTCCTTCCACTATGGATAGCTTTCTACTCCTGCTGCCTCCATTGCTGCACCAGTTCCTCCCTTTCTTGCCCAATAATTAAGATTTCTACTCGACCTGTGGTCCTGAGGCTTCTCACTGAGAAGTACCATAGTGAAAAATAAAATGGTCTTTTTTTTTTTTTTTAAGTAGACTCCACTTCCGACGTAGGGCTTGAACTCATGACCCTGAGATCAAGAGTTGCATGCTCTACTGACTGAGCCAGCCAGGCATCCCTAAAGTGGCCTTTCTTATCTTCATTTTATGTAGTTACTCACTTCCCCCTTGGAACTCTCTTCTATGGGGAAAAATAATTAAGATTTGCTTTGGGGAGCCTGGCTGGCTCAGTGGGTAGAGCATGCAACTCTTAATTTTGGGGTTGTGAGTTTGAGCCCCAAGTTGGGTGTAGAGATTATTTAAAAAATAGATAAGTAAAACCAGGGGTGCCTGGGTGGCTCAGTTGGTTAAGCGTTTGACTCTTGATTTCGGCTCAGATCATGATCTCAGGGTCATGAGATGGAGCCCCAAGTTGGGCTCCAGGCTGAGCGTGGAGCCTCCCTAAAATTCTCTCTCTCCCTCTGCCCCTCCCACTGCCCCCTCCAACGCCTGCACACTTAGGCGCATTCTCTAAATAAATGAAACCATATTATCAGTAAACTTAAAAAAATAAAATCTTAAAAATCTCCAACTCTCTCCTATGTTGTTTTCTGAGTTCATTTTAGTGATTTTCTTTGTACTTAGTTATTTCATTTGCTCCATCTCTTTTTTTTCCCTCTAAATTTAAGCCATCCCAGAGCTGAGCTCCTTTTTATTTTCTATATACATGCCATCCCTGAGGAAACTATGGATTATAATGATGTAGCATAATGTGGTAAGAAAAACATGGGTTTCAGAAGCAGAAAAAAAATAAATTCTGGTTCTAGTATCACTGCTGTGTGACCTTGAACAAGATACCAACCTCTCTGAGCCTGTTTCTTCCATCTCAAAAAAAACTGAGGACAGTCATAGCTCCCTGGCATTGTTTTCGTGAAGATTAAATGGGATAAGATTTGTAAGAAAGTGCTTGTCATGATCTTTCATTGAGCAAACACGTTGACCAGCAACTATATGCCGGACTCAATTTACTGAGAAATGAAGCAATCAAAGATACACAGTTTTCGGCCCTAAATCTACCCACAATCTAGGATGGACACTGGCATGTAAACACATAAATCAAATACACTGTGTCAGGAGCAACAATAAGAACATTTACAAAATAGAGAGGAGACACAAGAAAAGAAGACAAATAAACCTACTGGAGGCTTGTGAGACAAGGAAGGCTTTGGGGAAAAAGTGATATTTGTGTTGGATTTTGAAGAATAAATTTTTTTTAGGATTTTTTTTTTTTTGGAGGATAAATGTTAACAAATAGAAGCAGGGAAAACTGCTAATGCGGACACACCTAAGTGTGAAACGGCCTGGACTATTGAGGCTGGAGAGGTAGAGCGAGGCCAGATAATAGGGTGCTATAATAGCGGCAGTAACATCCTACTATTGAGCGATGACTGTGCCAGGCGCTGCCACATAGTTGAGCACTTTGCATCCATCATTTCTTGAAATCCTCCTTACAGCAACCCTGGCAGTGGAGAGCTTGGCTTGGACCTGGGGCCAAATGAAGAGCCACTGGACTTTCAAGTAGGGTGGATACCATGCTACTTTTTGCCTCTATGAATTTGACTACTCTAGGTACCTCAGAAAGTGGAATCATATCGTATTTGTCTGTTTGTGACTGGCTTATTTTGCTGAGCGTAATGTCCTCATTGGTTTGTCCATGTTGTCACATGAGTCAGAATCTCCTTCCTTTTCAAGGCTGAATAATATTCCACCAGACGCTGAAGGGCAGCAGATTTTACCACCTCAAAATGTGTCCCTTTGTGACATAAGGTTTATTGTGAACTAAAACCATTCAAAACCCAGCAGATTCAGGCAAAAGCTCTTTACCTCCCCTTCAACTGCCTAAGTTTGCATTGAAAAGGGGGCCTATACCAGGAAGAGAACTCTTACTACAGATGCCTTTTACCCGAGAAACTTATCTCTGTAACAGGGAAACCTTTGTTTTCCAAACATTTCTTCTGCCTTCCTGTGAATGGCCTTTCTTCCCTTTGTCTCCCCAGATCCTTACCCTTTTCCTTAGCTCCATAATATTATATGAACCTCAATTACCTGGCTGTCCTTTGAGTCTTCAGATCTTTACGGGGCTTCCCTATGTATGCAGTTAAGTTTGCTCTTCTCTGTTAATCTGTCTCATATCAATTATATTATTAGACCAGTTGAAGAACCTAGCAGGGAAGAAGGGAAAATTTTTCCACCCCTTCAATATACAGAGCACATTTTGTTCATCCATTCATTCATTGATGGACACTTGGGTAGTTTCCACCTTTTGACTATTGTGAATAGTGCTGCTATGAACCTGATTGCACCAATATCTCCACATGATCCTGCTTTCAAGTGTTTTGGGTGTATACTCAGGAGTGGAATTCCTGAACCTTATGATAGTTCTATTTTTAATTTATTAAAAAAATTTTTGTTTTAATTTTATTGTTTTTAGAAAATCCATGCACTAAGGCATAGGTTTTGAAGATGAATCTGGAAGAGGAAGGCTGGGGTCAGGATATCATTCCCTGGCCACAGATGATAAGAACCTCAATTTCAGGCTGTTGAGAAGGGAAGGAAAAGAATAGGTAAGCAACTGATGAACACTTGATGCCTCACTGGCTTCAGAGAAGGAAAACGTAGCGTTCCGGATGACTTCCTTACAGGGTCTCTCCAGATTTGGGAGAGCTGGAGCTTAGACAATTCTAGGTGTCATCTTTGAGAAAAAAGAATAAAAAAGAATGAATAGTTTCATTTAATCCAACTATTTAATTCATTTAACAGTTTTAAATTTAAATTTAACTTAAAGTGGAGTGGTGGGGACTCCTCAAAAGGACATGCAGTGCAGCCAAAAAAAAAAAGAGCAGATGTACCTTGTAAGAGTGGTTTCAGATTCCTGAGGGAGCTAGGAAGTTGATTTTTGAGAAATCCTGAAGCAGGCCTGGTTTCAAATCCCAGTTCTGCTCTCTATTAACCATTTGACTTTGGCCAAGTTGTATATCCTTTCTCACTGAATCTTAGTTTCTGATTGTAAATCGGAATAGATAGTATTTACCATTACAGGGTTGTTGTGAGTGATATCTATAAGTGAGGTGACCATAGAATTTATCATCTAAACAGGGACACTTCTGAGAGTGAAAAGGAAGACTATTAAGGAGATTTACCAGAACTGTTGTGAAACAAAAAAATGTTAGTAGTACCATAGTTCACTTTCAAAAGCATCCCTATTTGGGTAATAAATTATACAATCTCACTGCCCATAATACATCTCTAATGGTGCTTAGCACAGAGTAGGTGCTGGTCTTAGCCTCCTGTGAGCCTTCTAAGGTCCCCTCTGCCTTTAATACAACTGACTGATGCCTTCATAGTTCCTTGTCATTCTCCTGCATTGTGGATTTATAGGATGTATCCTCCAAAACATTTGTTACTACTGTCCTGGTGGCAAGATACGTGACAATATGATCCACAGATCTGTATCTGTGAGAGAATCTTTTCTATACAACTCCCCAGCGACTGCTTAAAATGGGAATTTGGAAAGGTAGCATTGACCTCTTTTAGAGACTTTATTTCAGTTCAAAGTGTTCTGCGTGTTAAAGGCGTTTCCAGCTAAAATACTTAGGATTGTTGGGACACACCCTGGAGGGCATTTTGTAATGTGAAATTTCACTTAAACTTGAGCATTTGCTGACACATCCTATTGTTACAAGTTGGTCAGGATTTTCTAAATCTAGCCTGGCAGGAATAAATTAAAGAAAACACAAAATATGGGCAGAAGACTGAACAAACATTTGATGAAAAAGGTACATAGATGACAACCACATTAATTTATTTTATTTATTTAATTTAATTAAAATTAAAACTACAATGAGATACCACTTCACACCTACTAGAATGGCTAAACTTAAAAAGACTGATCATACCAAGTGTTGGTGAGGGTTTAGAGGAACTGGAACTCTTATATACTGCTGATGGGAATGCAAAATGGTACAATCACTCTGGAAAAATTAGCAATTTCTTAAAAAATTAAATACATATCTTTCATATGATCCAGCCATTCCACTCGTATTTATCCATGAGAAATGAAAGCATAGGTCCATAAAAAGACTTACACATGAATGTTCATACAGCTTTATTTGCAAGAGTGAAAAACTGGAAACCCAAATATTCAATAAGGGAATGGATATATAGACTGTGATATGCCCTTACCATAGAATACTACTCGGCAATAAAAAGGAATGAACTATTGATATATGCTACAACATGCGTGAATCTCAGTAATTCGGCTGAGTGAAAGAAACCAGTTAAAATGGAATATACAACGTATGGTTCTAGGAAACACACTGATATGTAGAGACAGAAAGCCTATCAGTGGTTGTTTGGTCAGGTAGGGTAGCGAAGAGGAGAAAGAGGGAAGGGTTACGAAAGATCCACTTTTAAGTAGACAGTGGCATTACATATACTTCCGTTGTTTTGTGACTATCATTGCTAACCATTTCCAGAGCTTTCTCATCATTCCGAACTACAACTCTGTACCTATTAAACAATAACTCCCATTAAACAAAACTCATCTTTATGTCTGTTTTTCATGACAAAATTGAGTATAGTTCTTGAACATTCTATAACCAATGACCTTTAAGTAGATTAAAATGATTGTGACTGTATGTTTTCCATCTCTACTGTACCTCAAATCTGGCCACCACTTCTCACACTCAAAAGAAAAGTGGGTGAGGTTTTGTGTATGACACATGGCCACTATCACACTACTGGAAAAACAGCCCAAACCGCTTGTCTCGCTAATTGTGTCATTTGTGTGGGAAGAATGACCTAATTACCATTACTGCCTCCTGTCTAAATTAGCAAATCACATATAAATCATTCACTTTCCTCCCTATTAGCCTCCCCCACCCTCCCACCCCTCCACCCCTAGTCATTCCAAAGTCCATAGCCGTTTTCTGCATTTTCTTTTAAAGTTGCCTTATTCTTTTCTATTCCAGGATGGCTCAACTGTGGTAAGATGTTTGGCTTCTCTTCTGATCCCATGATTTCTTCTGGCACAGTAGCTGGGGGTTGGTAAACAAAACTCTTATACTAGGATCTCAGGGGTTGAAACATGTCCTAGGTGTGCCCAGGAAAGTGATGATAAGAGGTGAAGTTTTGCACATGGGCAGACCTTGGTCAAGATACTTAGGTCTTTGAGTTTCATTTTTCTCATCTCTGCAACGGATATGATGTCTACTTACTAGCTGTTGGTAAGGGTAAATGAGATAATGTTTGGAAGACGTCTGGTACAGTGCTAGGAGCTCAGGCGAATGATGAAAGTTATGCTCCCTTCCTCTTATGTATCAAATTACTTGGAGATCGGAGGATAAGAAAGTGGTGGGTAGGAAGTAGAACCATGAAAGAACGGAGGCCGCTTCTGGCCCAAAAGACGATACTTATCTCTGTACAAAGGTCTCCTATTCAAAGAGACCACTAGCTTAAAAATAAAATTTAAAAAGTAGAACAACAGCCACCTGGGTGTTTGGACTAGCTTAATTCCGGATAAAGATGCTTGTAAAAAGGAGCTGGTGCGAATCCAGAAAAGGACTTGAAATGCCCCAGGCTTTGCCATGGCACAGTCCCCAGTTTTTTTCCGCATTGCATTTAGAGGTTTAGAGACAGAGTGAGCTCAAATTTGGCCAAAAGCCTTGACTGTTCCCGCGGTGGCAGCGGGGTAGAGGTCAGACCAACAGGTGTGGGAGACTGTGAGGTAGGGAGGAAGGAGCAGGTGTCGGAGCCCCCCCCCCCCTTCTCTGGCACAGGGTCTCCGAGGCTGCTCGTGGTGTTCCCAGCAGCGGGTAGAGAAGCCCTGCCCCGTATCAGAGCGCTCTGGGCCGGGAGCGGGGAAAAGACCCTGGTGGGCTTCCCACCCTCGGCCAGCCCCGAGCGCGGCGGCGGATGCCTGGAAGTTGACGTGCAGGCTGCGCCGCTGGGAAGCCCCTAGGCGCCGGACGCCGGGGCTGGGCCTGCTCCAGTCCCCGGGCCTGGCCTCCGCCCGCGCCGCCCAGCCCTCGGCCCAGCTGGGAGGAGGGGCCCCCTAGCCGCGGGTCTCCGTGGCGTGAGGACTGGGGCGGGGGCCCGAAACCCGCGCCGGGAGAGAGCGTGGCGCTCGTGGCCCTTCAATTGGCCGGCCCGCCCCCTGGTCGGAGCAGCGCGAGGAGGCGCCTCTCCATTGGCCCGGCCCGTCGGCCAATCCCTGAAGGCCCGGGGGAGGGGGTGGGGGCAGTTTGTGGGGGACTCGGGAGCGGAGCGGGAGGCTCTGAGGGACCCAGTCGGACCGAGCCGCTGAGGCACCGCCCGCGCTCCGCCGCCGCGTCTGGGCGTCTCCTGCGCCGCCCAGGGGAGCAAGCTCCGAGCATCTCGCGCTGCGGCCACTCCTCAGGGCCAGGAGCGGGGAAGCCGAGTCCGAGAAACCCCCAGACCCGAGCGCAGCCTCTTCTCGCCGCCCGAACCACCATGACCCACTTCAACAAGGGCCCTTCTTACGGGCTTTCGGCCGAGGTCAAGAACAAGGTACGCCGGGGCTCGGGTGGAGCCCTGGGCGAGGGGTGGGAAGCTAGACGCCGCCCGGGGGTCTCTGGGACTGGGGCGGCGCTGGGCCGCGCTTCGCCTCTGAGCGCCTGGGCTGTCGGGCTTTGCAGGAAGGAGACGTCGGGGCGGCGCGAGACTGGTCGCGCGTCCCGGTCCCGTCGCCGGGCTCGAAGCGCCGGCCCCCGGGCGTTCTCCCGGCTTTGTTCAACGCCGCGGGCTGGGACTAGTGGCGGGAGGTGAGTTCCCGGGCTCCTGGAATCCCGCAGCGCCAGCCTGCAGTTACCAGAGCCAGTCCGTGGCTGCAGGACGCGCCCCTCCGGGAAGAGGGCGCTCCTGCCTGGTCATTCGCCCTTAGGTGGGGCCCGTCGGCGCGGCTGGGGACCCAGCACGCAGCCCCCGCCGTCCGCCCCGGCCTAGGCAGCTGCCCGACCCAGCAGTTTTCTCCTACCCCAACCCCTGGCCGAATTCAGCCACAAGCAAAGTTAGTCGGTTACGTGGCCGAACTGGGCCCCCCATTGTTCCTTGCTTCTTCCCGGGGAGGGGACCGTTGAGCGGTCCACCGACCCCAGGGAGCCCCGGACCCTTCCCAGTTTGCGAATCGCGGTACCTCGAGGCCAATTGCTGCTGTGCTCCTGCAGAAAACAGACAAAGCCTGAGCGCGCCGCCTTGGGAGTGATATCTGCTGTAGAGTTGAGATTTTTTTTTAAAAAAACAGAAGTTTGTAGTACATTAGACTTTAACGATATCAAGGATATTTTCGTGGGTTGCTTTTGTTTGGGGTATATTTGCTGCGGCTGGTTGAAGTTAGGAGTGATTTGGCTTTGGTAACTCTCAGCTTTGCCACTGCCTAGCATAAGAATGCATTGGGTTTATCTTTGGGACTTTTGGTCTGGGAAAGAGATGAGAGACGTCCCCCTCCCCAAATCCTCTCCTTCCTTCCTCCCTCCCTCCCTGCATTCCAAGCCCATGACATCAGGGGTTTCTGGGGGGAGAGCGCAGCCAATCGGCGCGGAACTGCGCACAGAACACTCATTGTCTCCTTTCTGCTGGTCTGGCCAAAGCGCCACAAAGGAGGGCTGCTGTGGTTTCATTCCCATTAACCTCCCGGGAGCCGAAGCATGTCAGGGTTGCTACCGCACCGTCCGACCGCTGGGAGAATACGCTGGCGTTGTCGGGGCTGCAACATCCCGGTGTTGGGGGTGTCTGCGGTGTAGACTGAGTTATCGAGAGGCAATGAAGCGCACCGTTGTCAAACCCCAAGGAAGAGTTCTGTCTCTTCTCACCCTTGTTACAGCCCGCGCATCGTAATTCAGTTGTTAATAAATTCTGAACAGTCGGTGAAGCAAAGCATTGATTTTAGTCCCCGAATCTAAAATTGGAACGTTGAGGTCCTTTACCTTGTCAAGTGTGTTGCCCTTATTAGAAAACAGTCTCCTGGACATTTTTTTAAAGGACAGAAAAGTAAGTGGTTGGTGTCTGATCGTTCGGTTCTTTCCAAGGTTTACAAATGGAGCTTTAGGAATCTTTTCAGAGCAACCGGCAAGTCCAAA
>NW_024423564.1:25843591-25930958 GCF_017311325.1 Ursus maritimus
CCGCCGCCGCGTCTGGGCGTCTCCTGCGCCGCCCAGGGGAGCAAGCTCCGAGCATCTCGCGCTGCGGCCACTCCTCAGGGCCAGGAGCGGGGAAGCCGAGTCCGAGAAACCCCCAGACCCGAGCGCAGCCTCTTCTCGCCGCCCGAACCACCATGACCCACTTCAACAAGGGCCCTTCTTACGGGCTTTCGGCCGAGGTCAAGAACAAGGTACGCCGGGGCTCGGGTGGAGCCCTGGGCGAGGGGTGGGAAGCTAGACGCCGCCCGGGGGTCTCTGGGACTGGGGCGGCGCTGGGCCGCGCTTCGCCTCTGAGCGCCTGGGCTGTCGGGCTTTGCAGGAAGGAGACGTCGGGGCGGCGCGAGACTGGTCGCGCGTCCCGGTCCCGTCGCCGGGCTCGAAGCGCCGGCCCCCGGGCGTTCTCCCGGCTTTGTTCAACGCCGCGGGCTGGGACTAGTGGCGGGAGGTGAGTTCCCGGGCTCCTGGAATCCCGCAGCGCCAGCCTGCAGTTACCAGAGCCAGTCCGTGGCTGCAGGACGCGCCCCTCCGGGAAGAGGGCGCTCCTGCCTGGTCATTCGCCCTTAGGTGGGGCCCGTCGGCGCGGCTGGGGACCCAGCACGCAGCCCCCGCCGTCCGCCCCGGCCTAGGCAGCTGCCCGACCCAGCAGTTTTCTCCTACCCCAACCCCTGGCCGAATTCAGCCACAAGCAAAGTTAGTCGGTTACGTGGCCGAACTGGGCCCCCCATTGTTCCTTGCTTCTTCCCGGGGAGGGGACCGTTGAGCGGTCCACCGACCCCAGGGAGCCCCGGACCCTTCCCAGTTTGCGAATCGCGGTACCTCGAGGCCAATTGCTGCTGTGCTCCTGCAGAAAACAGACAAAGCCTGAGCGCGCCGCCTTGGGAGTGATATCTGCTGTAGAGTTGAGATTTTTTTTTAAAAAAACAGAAGTTTGTAGTACATTAGACTTTAACGATATCAAGGATATTTTCGTGGGTTGCTTTTGTTTGGGGTATATTTGCTGCGGCTGGTTGAAGTTAGGAGTGATTTGGCTTTGGTAACTCTCAGCTTTGCCACTGCCTAGCATAAGAATGCATTGGGTTTATCTTTGGGACTTTTGGTCTGGGAAAGAGATGAGAGACGTCCCCCTCCCCAAATCCTCTCCTTCCTTCCTCCCTCCCTCCCTGCATTCCAAGCCCATGACATCAGGGGTTTCTGGGGGGAGAGCGCAGCCAATCGGCGCGGAACTGCGCACAGAACACTCATTGTCTCCTTTCTGCTGGTCTGGCCAAAGCGCCACAAAGGAGGGCTGCTGTGGTTTCATTCCCATTAACCTCCCGGGAGCCGAAGCATGTCAGGGTTGCTACCGCACCGTCCGACCGCTGGGAGAATACGCTGGCGTTGTCGGGGCTGCAACATCCCGGTGTTGGGGGTGTCTGCGGTGTAGACTGAGTTATCGAGAGGCAATGAAGCGCACCGTTGTCAAACCCCAAGGAAGAGTTCTGTCTCTTCTCACCCTTGTTACAGCCCGCGCATCGTAATTCAGTTGTTAATAAATTCTGAACAGTCGGTGAAGCAAAGCATTGATTTTAGTCCCCGAATCTAAAATTGGAACGTTGAGGTCCTTTACCTTGTCAAGTGTGTTGCCCTTATTAGAAAACAGTCTCCTGGACATTTTTTTAAAGGACAGAAAAGTAAGTGGTTGGTGTCTGATCGTTCGGTTCTTTCCAAGGTTTACAAATGGAGCTTTAGGAATCTTTTCAGAGCAACCGGCAAGTCCAAATTGTTGGATGGGATACCCTGGCGTGGTTTCTGCACATTAATTTTAATTCGCCCTTGTGATTCTTGGCCGGCAGCCGTTGAGTCTCTACCTTTTGCATTGTAAATGAGGTCCTGATAACTTTGGCAGTGCTTCAAGTGACTTATTTTTCTTGGATGTTAATATCCATATTAATTTCTTTTTGCTGACTAATGAAGCAGCTTCTGCCCTTTTCCTACTTTTTATTGAGCAGACCAACGAAGGAAATGCAGAGACTGAGGCTAGATCACTATAATTATTATACATTTTTAAAAACAGTAAAACCTCACTTTTCAGAGCCTTCGGAAAGTTAGTTATAGCTTTCGGTTTCTATAACTGTGGGTTTATTCCTGTAAGCACCAAAGCCATATTTTAACAACCCCCTTCATTTATATGGGTCCTTCGTAGGGTACCCTTTCATAGGAAGTCTTTTGATCTTAACAGCACTGCAGCCCCGTGAGGTGGGAAGGATGGCTGGGGCTATCCAACATCATTTACAGATCAGGATGCTGAAGCTCAGACGGTGTGATTTGCTCAAGATCACAGAAGACAGTTGGAATATTCTAAGAATTTTCACTCTAAAAGTGATATCTTAGTGAAGTCACTATTGTCTGCCCCACCCTACCCACTTTTGCTGTCCACCTGTTACTTTTTGACATTGTGATTATTCACGCAATGCTGTTTTCATCTGTTCTGGGCTTGGAAATCGAATATCCATGTTTGCTAGGCTTTTGTATGAGATACTGCACTTCAGCTGAGGACACAGAGCCAACAGCGGAGTGGGTGTATGGAACATGAACTTTGATATCGCTTGGTTTGGACGCCTTTTGACTTCTTTCTGTTTTGTCTTTATGTATTGCATAACATATGTCGCTTAAATGTAAAGTGTTCTCCCCCCTCCCCCCAAAACTTCATTTAACAAAATGGATAAAAATACAAACATCCTCAGGAAGCAGTGTGGAATGGACCTTGGAATTGAGCAGACATGGGTTCTGGTCCTCCCTCTGCCACTACTGCCTTGTATGATGTTGGGCAAGTTAGTGGGTATCTCTGTCCTTGTTTCCTAATCAGTAAGATGAGGGGAATGATAGTTACTGCCCCTAAGCATTGCATTGAGATGTGTGTTTGTAGTAAGTACTCAGTGACTATATTGTAGCTGTTAGTTCTTAGTAATAGAATATTGGCAATCTATTTCTTAGACTTGTCACTGCCTCTGTTAAGTATTCCATTTCTATTAAATAAGCCTTTGGTCTTTCTATATTCCAGCTGTGAAAGCAGTTCATCAAGGAATTGAGGAAGCCTTTGCTCTTAAGTACTTTTAATTAGTAAAATTTCAGGGAAAAATCTGTAAGCTTAAGATACTTATTCGACAAGATGATAATACATGGCAAAACATGTCAAACTTGTAATTAATTTTTTTTTAATGGGCAGGAAGTTTGAAAACAGCCTAAAAAAGTAGAATCCTTCAGCATGGACTCTGAACCACATCTTTAAACAGCGAGAGTCAGTAACTTTCCATCTACGAAGATCATAATAGAGTGTAGGGTCAGGGATAGTACAGAAGCTGGTGTAGACAGTTCGGTGGGTGCATAGACACTCATAAAGTAGTAAGGTCTTGCATGTATTCTCCAGGATGAGCCAGACCCTTGACTGCAGTTTGGGGACCAGAATGAAAAGGAATACAGTTCTGTGCCCTTTAAGCTGTGGGAAAACAGGACAGGTCCTCAAGGAAAGCACAGTATGTCCTGATGCTTGGCTCTGACAAGATGTTGGAGCCAGGGAAGTTCCTCCTAAAGTTAGGATGCAAGGAAGCCCGCCCTCACCAGTCTTAGAGCCAATGGGGTAGGGAGCCGAGAGGTCCCAGGACAAGTGGAGGGAAGTCAGTTGTGGGGGGAGTGTGTAGAGCTGAAATTATCTTACCTCAGGGTGTTTTGGGGGGAATCTGTCTGAACTATTAAGAAGAATGGGATAGGAATGCCTGTTCTCACTGTTCCTGCTCCCGTGGAATGTGATTTGAGCAAAGTATCTTCCCACAGAATCTTCTTGGTTACTAAAAGTTAACCTCAACAGCTAAAAACCATGTCAGAAGACTTATTACTGAAATTGTAAATCACGGAAGAGTAGGTTAAACAATCATATAGTAATAATTAAATAGGACCAAATGGCCCCCGAGTCCTGCCAGCCTGCCTGCCTTTGGATGAGCAGTCGCTCCTGGAGTGTTCCTGACCACGGACCCCGGGTGACGGTGGACTCCAGCTGGAGACCGCACCCTAAGGCGGTCTGCCTTGGTCTGCTAGTCGGGCACCGGTGTCGTGGCGAAGGTGTACATGAATTTAGCTTTAGCTTTTTTTTTTTTGCTCCATACCCAGTGTGGCGCTTGAACTCATGACCTTGAGATCAAGAGTCCATGCTCTGCTCACTGAGCCATCCAGGCTCCCCCAGAAATAGGTTTTTAATTCAGAACTTCTGTTTATTGTCTCTTTCCACCAGCCGTTTGGGTTCCGGTTTTACTCTTTGATGAAATACATCACTCTCTGTATTTTAGAATATAACTTGGCACGTAGTTGGTGCTCAGTATATGTGATTTAATGAATTGACCCATCAGGAGTAGATTTTACTATCTGTGATTTAATTAATCACAGTATATGTGATTTAATGAATTGACCCATCAGGAGTAGATTTTACTATCTTTAAAAATTGGAAATCAACCCTGTTAGAGTATTCTTCGTGAAAGTATTCTGTAGTGCAGTGGGATATTTTGGGAGGATCAGGTGGTTTTTACGGCTTGTTAAAACTCATTACCAAGAAAATTCCTTTGTTGCTGAGGCTCTTTCTTTCTCTTTCTTTCTTGGGAGCAAAGCAAGGTTTATTTATTTTTTTAAAGATTTTATTTATTTGACAGAGCAGAAGCAGGCAGAGCTGCAGGCAGAGGGAGAGGGAGAAGCAGGCTCCCCGCTGAGTGGAGAGCCTGACATTGGGCTGGGTCCGAGGACCCTGGGATCGTGACCTGAGCCAAAGGCAGACACTTAAGCAAGGTTTATTGAGCAATAGCAAAGTGATAGTACAAAGTTCCCGAGGAGGGAGGGGACCGGAGAGAGTTGCCCCTGAGGCTCTTTCTTAGACTCACAAATTAGGAGAGTAGAAGTCCCTCCTGGAAGGCTCTGTGGGATGCCCCCGTCTCCCAAAGGCCACCTGCAAAGTGGTCTTTCCGCTGACCTGGATGGGACGTGCCCTTGTGGTTTACCTGCCCTCTTTTTTTCCCCTTGTCTTGACCAAAACAGTTCCAGAAAATACATTTGCTAACTTGAGAAGGGGTACCGTGCTTTCCTCTTTAAAATACTGAGACTTCTTCACTCTGGAATTTTAATGAAGATCATTATCAAGCTCACTGTCCTGTGACCCACAGCTTTGCTTTGCTTTTCCTTTCTTTTCTTTTCTTAAGATTTATTTATTTATTTTAGAGAGAGAGCGTGCCCCCCTGGGAGGGGCAGAGAGAGAGAGAGAATCTCAAGCAGACTCACTGCTGAGCACAGAGTCCCTTGCGGGGCTGGATTTCACAACTCTGAGATCCTGACCTGAGCTGAAACCAAAAGTGGGACGCCCAACTGACTGTGCCACCCAGGCGCCCCAACCCACAGCTTTTTACACTCTTTCCTTCGTGGAAATCGTACTCTTTGTCTGCCTCTGTGTCTGGCTTTATCTGTGGAGCATGTGACTCAGGGTCATGAGTTGGAGCCCCATGTCGGGTGTGGACCTTACTTAGAAAAAATAAGCTCGGTGAGAAGACCTTGCTACTCTAGTCAACCAGAGGTGCGTCCTTTGTCCCGGTACTGTTGCCCTTCCAGGTTGGGAACGTGGGGGTTAGTGAGTGTTTTCACTTAAAAGTGTGTTGTGAACCATGATTATTATCTGTAACAGTAAAAAAAAAATGAAGCACAATTGGATGGTTTTGGCTTTTCAGCCAGTTACCATTATACCCACGAGAACGAGAAGATGCTTTACTACCTTCTCATTACAGCTAGGTGGTGGGAGGGGTTCTCCTTAGATTTTTGGCGAGTTTCATTTTATTGTAGGCATTAGACTCCTGTGGCATACAGTCCACGCACAGTGGTTCCTCTGAACTCTGCATTCCTAGCCATAGAGGGCTCTTAGCTGTTACTCGGGCGTACTTGTGCTCAGGTTTTGGTTAAGGATTTCCTGAGCCCGGCGCAGATCCTGGTTGTCTGTGGGGCCCGAGGCTTACGCAATTTGGGGAGGGGGAGGAGGTGTCAGTTCTAAAACAAAACAAAACAAAACTTCGTTGCAAATTTTACGAAAACATGACCGTGGGAATCCTTGTGAACTTGAAGATGCCCGTTAATCTCCTTCAGGGTCTTGTCATGAGAAAGTAGAACCTAGTGGCTAAGAATGTGGACCGTGTAGACTATCTGGGTCGGAATCTTTGGTTCTGCCTCTGACTTGGTAACCTTGGGGAAGTAGCCTGTGTCTCATCTGTAAAATAAGAATATGGAAACACCTACCTTTTATAGGGTCGTTGAGAAACGAGTAAGGCAGACAATCCATGGAAGGTGTTTAGAATTATGCCTGGAACCAGAAGTGCACATTATGTAAATGTTAGCCATTGTTCCACTTTGCCGCTGGTTCCCTGAGGGTTAGGTGCAGTCCCGTGTTCTGAGTTTCTCGTATCTTCTAGATCCTGAGATTATGTCCAGGACTTGGACATTCATTCAGGAATCTGTTTGTATCTGAATGAGGCTTCTGGCAGATAAGGGACGACGATGCCAAGCAGTATCTCTGGGTTTCGCTTCTGTGTCAGGAATAGGATCTGCCCCTAGAGTCCTTATCCGGGCAAGACTCCTTCCCCTGGTGGCCTGTGCTCCCTCTGTGAAATCCCAGGGCCTCTAACCCTGTTCTCCTTCTGCCCACATTGTCTGCAGAGCCAGGGACTTCTGTGTGGAGCCAGAGACTTCCCTTTCTGGCCCTGTTCTTATTTGGCTTTTTCTAAAGAGATTGAGTTATGTTAAACGGGATAAGATAGCTCTTTCATTTCTTGGTTTCAGAGAGGCCTCCTGTTCTCCACAGTAGACTGACAAACATATTTACCTCTTTGTGTTTCTTTTTTTTTTTTCTTTAAGTTCTCTCTACACCCAACCTGGGGCCGGAACTCACAACCCTGAGATCAGGCGTCACTGCTCCGCTGACTGAGCCAGCCAGGCCCCCCTTCCTCTTCGTGTGTAAATCTCGGTTGTCACTGGAGGCCTTCTATTTTAACTGGTCTGATGAAGGCTCCACCTAGACCTGTGTGAAGTCAGTCCATGAGCTCAGAAGACCTAGTCTTAGTTTTCCTCTCTGAGGTAGGGAGGGAACTTCTTCAGCATCTTCCTTCAGCCAGTGGGAAGCTTCAGGGTGTGAAGCCCCCGGCAGTCTGCAGTGGGCAGGCCAGGGAACTGGAGTCAGGAGTGCAGAAAAAAAGAGGAGGTCTTTGAAGGACTCTGGGGTGAGACACAACCTAAGCATGTATGGCCATTTCCCTCGCCTCCCTCACAAATTTCCGGGGGATGCTAGTTGTGGAGTGGCTCCACAGAGCTGGCTGTGATTTCGTTGTTGTTTCGTCCCCCTTCCCAAATGTTTGGACCCTGATCTTTCCTCACTGTCCCAAGCCTCTCAGCCTGCTTAGTGAGGCACGAGGCTCCACACCCCCGGGGGGCAGGGGGGCAAGTGTGTGCTTCCTTAGTGCAGTTTTCCCTCCCTCCTTTTGTTTCACATGGGAGGAAATAGGAGAGAAGATAATCAATACCATGTGTAGTGAGTCTCTCCTAATTCAAACATGTGATTCCACTTTGAATGCAAAAATAGCAACAGCAATCATACTTCTAATCGAGTATAGAAATTATACTGATGTTAAACATCACAGTGTGAGCTCGTCGGCGTCCTTGGCGCTTAGCAGCTGAGCTGGAACTCTAGGGCCTTCCTTGAGAGTTCACATATGGCCATATGCCTTCCCCTGAATGGGCCCATTCTCTGCTCTGAAGACCGGAGGGCATGTGTCTCTGCTTTTTCCTTACCTCTCTCGAGAGACCTGTATGTTGTATCAATCCCTCAGCCCCACCTCCCCTCGGACGGGGACACACACACACACACACACCACGGGCGTGCGTGTGCTTTGCCAGCCAGGCTTTCATTTTGAATTTTCTTCCTCTCTGGGCTTGATTTTGTAGTTTTCCTCTTTTCCTCTTCCCAGTGTCGGCTCGGCGGTCAGCACCTTCTAGAACATGCGTGTCGGAGGAGCCTCTTTTTATAGGGGCCGGCGGAGGCGTTCACGTGTTTTCAGTCTGAGGCGTCTCTGCCACGTATCTTATTACGAACTTTTGAACCACACGGGCAACGCCCTTTGGGACTGCAGATTGCCCACGGGCTGGTTCGAATCCACGCTGTGTCTCGAGCTCTGCGGCCTGTCGTGGTGCTGCAGTCTGATACGGTGATGCTGGCGGCAGTTGCTCTCGGAGGCGCTCTTGCCTCTCCGGGAGTTGGAAGGACTTGACGGGAAGCCACAGAGTCTAAGGCTGCTGGCTGGGCCTCCTCCAGCAGGCAGCACGGCTCTCTGGGCTCCGTGTCGTGCAGAGAGCATTCCTATCTGGGCTGGTTAGGAGGCTGGGCGTAGCAGAACATTTAGTGGAGGAAAGCTGTAGCCTTGGAGTCAGACCTGGGTCCAGATCCCTGTGGAGCCCGTGACTCTCCGACACGTCGTCTCTGTAGGGCGCCGTGCTCCTTGCCTAGGAGAGCCTCTTCTCTTTTTACCCCGATTTTGTGGATGAAGTGTGTGTTGTGAAGGATGCAGACGGTACCAAAATATAGAAGTAGTGAAAGTATCCTGTATCGGTTACCCCCACCCAGCCACTGTGCAGCTTTGAGTATCAGTCGACCATTTTAGAACTGAATTAGAGTCTGTTGTATGGATCCCCGTTATTTATTCATTACCTCCCTTCTGGTGGACGTTTCCTTCAAAAGTACTTGTGTAGAAAAGTACATAACTTTTGAGCTAACATTTGTAAGTGTTATAGGTAGTACTGAATGGCTCTGCCAAAAAATCAGTTTATACTTCCCACCAAAGGTATGAAAGGGAAGGCGGTTCTCCTCTTGATGTTAAAAAAAAGATATATATAGACTGTATCAGAGTGGCCTTGTCAAAATTCAGGTCACTTGTTTTAGTTCATGTTTATCAAGTCAGGAGTCACATCTGTGACACCTGCTCTCTCTGCCACCCCACCACTCAGGTGAGAGCTGGCAGCAGAGTGGGGGGGGGGCATCTCTTTTACCAATTGATGATAATGAGTAGGGTTGGTTTTTTTTTTTTTTTTTAATTTTATTAATCTGAGGGAGAGGGAGCATGAGAGAGATAGAGCGAGCACCAGAGGACAGAGAGGGAGAAGCAGGTTCCCCACGGATGAGGGAGCCCAGCACGGGGCTCGATCCCAGGATGCTGGGATCACGACCTTTGTGGAAGGCACTTAACCAACGGAGCCACCCAGGCACCCTGAGTAGGTTTTTTTTTTTTTTCTTTTTCTTTTAAAGATTTTGTTTATTTATTTGAGAGAGATGAGCTGGGGGGGAGGAGGAGGGGCAGAGGGAGAAGAGGACTCCCCACTGAGCAGGGAAGTCAGCGTGGGGCTTGATCCCAGGACCCTGGGATCATGACCTGAGCTGATGGCGGATGCTTAACCAACTGAGCCGCCCAGGTGCCCCAGATATTGAGTAGTTTTTAAAATAGAAAACGTAGGCAGCATCAAAATGATTTCTTATCAAAATGGCTATCAAATAGTGTCAAGTGACTGTTCTGTAGGATACATTGAATTTAAAGGAGGAGCTCTTCTTGGTATCTGGACAGGAATGGCCAGCAAAGCACAGATAGAAGGGTAAAGGTTGACATTTATTGATTTCTTCATGGTTTACATGAATTAAGTCATTCATTCTTCCCAGCAACTCCCTGATGTAAGCGCTGTTAGTGATCTCTAGTTTCCACGTGAGGAGACAGCCACAGGGGAGCTCGGACTCCAACCCGAGCATTCAGCTTCCGGAGCCCATGCTCTTCACTGTTTTAACCAGAAGCCAGAACTCAGGGAGAATTGGCAGCTTTCAAGGAGAAGGGGAGAAGGCAGGCCGGACAGGGAAGCTCGGGGATGATGTCCTTTAAGAAGCCACAGGAGGAGAGATTGAAGGGGCTTTCTGGAGTGCTGCAGAAACACAGCACTGGATTTGGCTACTGAGGGGTCACTGGTGACCTTTTGAGAGATGGTCTTCAGTAGAGCAAATTTCCAGAGATGTTAGGAAAAAGTACTAAATGGAGAGGTTTGTCATGAAGTGAAAGAAACAGGACAGTGTTGGAAGCTGGCAGCAGGTTTAATCAAACCTGGCTGGCTCAGTTGCAAGAGCGTGCGACTCTTGAGTTCAAACCCCAGGATGGGTGTAGGATTCCTTAAATATATACGTATATATGCATGTCGTGGTGCGTGTTGCATCGTGTGCAAAGAAGTGAGATCACTGTGCTGGACACCTGTACCACTGTGTGTCAGCTATGTTCAAAAGAAAAAAAACAGATGCACTTGTTTCCGACAGGGTGGGGGGTGGTCTGTGCCCACTGATGGACCAAGTAAGGGGAGGGGCTCAGTACCCACGGTGAGTGAGGCCGAGGCAGTAGAGGGAAGAGGGTTCCCATGGAAAGTGGGGAAAGAACCCGTAAGAGGACCGGAACAGCTGAGGTGGGGGAGACCTCTCCTCCCGAGCCGTTGTGGGTTCGCCCTCTCCCGGGAAAGAGGGGTGTCACTGTGCTCCTGACCTTGTCTTCCGGGCCGAGGGTGCGGGCGGTGGCGGCAGCGGGAGGAGGTGGGCCAGGGGGCTGCGTGCCGGACACGCTGTTGCCTCGGCCGCTTCTCTCTGCTGAGGCCCGCGAGGCCCCTTCGCGGCCTGTGCGCCGCTCGCTCTCATGCCCTCGGCCCTTGATCTGGAAGGGATGCGAAGCTGGGTTCCTGTGGTTTCTGTGCCTGGCTGTCTTTAGCAGGCCTTCGCGACGTAGCCTCCAAGAGACTTCTGCCCGCACTCCGCGGCCGGCGCGGTGCTTCCGAGGAACCGTGTTCTCGTGCCGGCCGGCAGCTCCAGGCCCGCACAGCGTGCGCTTCGCCGTGTGGTCGGGATGCGGCCTCCTGCCCTTCAGGACTGGACGAGGGAACCATGGTCAAACTGTTGTTGCTGTTTTTAAGGAACTCTGTCAGTCTTGAACTCTTCCCTGTTTTTGTTTCAGTGTAGAAGCAGCTTGCACCCTAGTGTGTATCTGTCCTGACTTTCCTGGTAGTTGTGTGTGGGACTTGGTGACAGGAAGGTGTTGGAACCTTACTTTTGACTTCCATTTTTTTTCATACTCCCCATTAAAGTGAACCAAAAAGCTTTTTACTTAGGGTCTCAAGTTGAGAGTCCTGGATCTTCATATGCTATTTCATGATGTAAGTTATAAAAATTTTTTAAAAAGAGGAAATGTGAAATTCCGCCCTGCTTTTTGATGGACATTTCGTATCTAATTTTCACTGGGGAGAAAAAGGCCCTGGTATCTTGCACAGTTAACGTCTCTGGAGGACTCCTGTGCCATCTCCCTGGCCAGCATCCAGCCTGTTTCAGGTGAGGTATCCGAGCTCTGTTCTCCCTGGTTGTGTAGAGCCAGCTCTCTCCAAGGGACAGACTCGGCTGTAGTCAGAAAAGGCATTCATGATCTGAGATCTAGAGCTCGGCCCCCAACAGGAGGGAGCTCCCGACGTACTGAAAGCCTGGCGTCCTGCTTCTCCTTGGCCTCCTTTCTGCCCATGGGCCATCAGTAGCTCAGAGTGAGGGGGTGATGTGTGTTTTGACTCACCTTCGGGGTGGGCAGCTGGGAGCACTTGGATGAACGTGGTCAGCGATGTGGGAGCAGAGGGCGTTTCCTGGGTCAGTAGAGGCGAGTTCCTTGTAAGTACGGTGTACACTTGGGGCCTTGGAGGTGGATCTCATGCCCCCTCAGGTCACAGGACCCACCCTACGAAGCCGACTTGCCGTATCACTGATGAGGAGTGAGTGTGCATGCCAGAGCTACAGAAAGGTCACTGCCGTGATGTCCCCTGTGGTTATAGAAACAGGGCAACTTTTCAGGCCGTCCACGGGCCGACTCAGGTTATGGAGGCGGCACCTGGATGCCTGCTGAGGACGCAGGTGCCTGAAGATGTAGATGGCCGCCAATACCCCGGAGGCCTGCAGGTCTGAGGAGCCGTGCGGGAGGCGGAGCCTCAGATCCTGGTCGAGAGGCGAAGGAACCAGCACGGAGGAGTGCTCTGTGTTCATCTGCTTTGCCCGTGGGCCTTCAGGGACAGTCCCCTTTCAGCGGGATTTCTGCCGCAACGTCAGAGTCAAGACCCAGCCGGCCTCCTTCCGAAGCAAGACCATGTTCTCCAGCAGGCTTTCTCGTGGGTCTCCCCGCCTGTGCTGGCTGGCACCCGCGTGCGCGCGCTCCGTTCCTGCATGCGTCCAGTGCGTCGCCCTAGAACTTCCAGTGTGCCATTCAGAATAGATGGACTTCCTCTTCTATAGGCCTTTTTTTTTTTTTTAAGATTTTTATTTTTCAGTAATCTCCACAACCAGGTGTGGGGCTCGAACTCACAACCCGGATGTAGATCAAGAGTTGCACGCTCCACTGACTGAGCCAGCCGGGTGCCCCTATATGACTTTGATCTAAATATTTAGATGGTATTAGCCTATTTCTTCTCTTGCCCCTGAAGTCCCTTCTAGGTTATATATAGCCGCTCCTGGCTGACCAGTCTCTCCTTATGGGCCGTGGATGATTTTTCTCCTCTTTCCTCCATTCAGTTTGCCTCTTCTAGAAACTGATCGTTAGTCAGTGGCCCCTCTTAGAATGCAGCACTCAGAATTGATCACAGTAATGCCATGGATGCGGTTGAACCTGTTGGGTCCAGTGGGATTATTAACTAACTCCTTTGTTTGACTACAGAGCACTGACTCATGCTGTTTTGATCACTGTGATGAGGTAGATAAGACACCTTCATGTCAAAGGATTCTAATCCTTGCTTTGGCGAGTTGGTTTTCCCTCTTTATAAAGTAAGGGCGACGACAATTGCATAAGGTTTTCTGGTTCACATACTCTTCTCACACTTGTTTTATTTAAATAATCCTCTCCTTGGCTACCTCACAGAGCTGTGTTGTCAAGCACATAAGACAAGCAGTAGTATTTTATAAAGAATCGTACACCTGTGCAGACCAAGACAGCATTAGTTTTTTTAGACAGAGTAGTTTAGCTTATTGAGTATGCATGACTAGTTAGTTCTAGAACTTGCTGCAGGATTTTACATATATCTGGAATAATTTATTAAGCTATGATTTTCTTTTTTTTTTTTTTTTTAAGATTTATTTATTTATTAGACAGAGAGAGACAGGCAGTGAGAGAGGGAACACAAGCAGGGGGAGTGGGAGAGGAAGAAGCAGGCTCCTAGTGGAGGAGCCTGATGCGGGGCTCGATCCCGGAACGCCGGCATCACGCCCTGAGCCAAAGGCAGACGCTTAACGACTGCACCACCCAGGCGCCCCAAGCTATGATTTTCTGAAACTGAACTTTGTTTCTTTTGAGCTATTACCAATTTAGTTTTCCTTAAGTTTAGAAAGTATGTCCAGCAGTTTCCAGGTTGTCAGTTGTTAATTTGTTACCACAACAGAAGAGACTTGGGCGCGGGGGTGGTACGGTCTGTTGAGCATCCGACCCTGTTTCAGCTCAGGTCCTGATCTCAAGGTCGTGAGATGGAGCCCCGTGTTGGGCTCTGCGCTCAGTGTGGGGTCTGCTTGAGGTTCTCTCTCCCTCTCCCCCTCTTGTGTGCGATCTCTCTCTCAAATAAATACATCTTTAAAAAACTATATCTATATAATGAAAACGCAGAAGAGAACAGATGTAGATGTAAGCCTGAAGGTACATATCACTGGGAGCTCCTCCTGCCTTGACGTGGACCAGCGCAGTGGGCATGGTGGTTGCTTCTGACCAGCCCCCACTTCTAGAGTCACTAACCTGGACCTAAGGAGTGCCATAGACATAGGGGCTTTTATGAGAAAGTAAAACAAATATGGCCCTAGTGATCCATCTAAGATGACTAGATTGGTAGATCAAGGAGGTGTGGTGCCTAGAAAAACCAGCAGCATTCACATGCAGATGCCTTTCCGAAACAAGATACATCTTTAAATCTGTAGCATTTCTCCAGTTGGTACTACTGTCAGTGGATGAAAACTCATTTATTGAGGACCCACTGTGCACCCGGCGTGCACGCTAGGGGTCCAAGAGGACTGAAGCCTGTCCTGCCCCCAAGGAGAGGACATAGGCACGTTGGATGTGGCTTGCCGTGGGTGTGCTGGCTCCTACTTGGGGATGACTGCCTCCCCTCAGCACCCCCCAACCCTCCGCCCCCTGCCCAGGTAGCTGCACACCGTCTCTCCAGGAGTCCGCTCTAGCATGACCGCAGGCTCTTCAGCCTGTAGTAGAGAGGCCCTTGCCTTTTGGGTCGGGGTCAGGAAGCAGTGGGCCCACATCTAGGTTCCTGTTAACTTTGGTTAAACACTGAGCTGTTTAATACGTGTGTCTTTGTTCATCGTTCTTTCTGAGTCTGAACTCTTCTGGGAATCTGGCCTCTAGGCTTACTCCTACTTGCTGAGATTTGAAATTTCAAAGCAACACTCACTCATTCATTCATTCATTTGTTTATATAGATAGATAGATGTCTTTTTATTATTTTTTTATAATTTTAATTCCAGGATAGTTAACATACAGTGTTATATTAGTTTCAGGTGTGCAATAGAGTGATTCAGCATCTCCCCCACCCCCTTGTTCTCCATAGTTAAGAGTCTGTTTTTTGGATTGTGTCTTTCACTTTTTTTTTTTTTAACCCCTTTGTTCATTTTTGTTTTTTTTCTCGGTTTTGTTTCACACAGTTAAGTTATATGGTATTTGTCTTTCTCTGGCTTATTTCACTTAGCATAATACTCTCTAGCTCCATCTGTATCATTGCAAATGGCAAGATTTCATTCCTCTTTATGGCTGAGTAGTATTCCATCATACACACCCACACATATATACACCACATTTTTTTTTTTAAGATTTTATTTATTTATTTGACAGAGAGCACAAGCAGAGGGAGCAGCAGGCAGAGGGAGAGGGAAAATCAGTCTCCCTGCTCAGCAGGGAGCCTGCTTCAGAGTTCAATCCCAGGACCCTGGGATCATGACCTGAGCTGAAGACAGACGCTCAATCAACTGAGCCACCCAGGCGCCCCAACCACTTCTTTATCTATTCATCTATGGATGTACACTTGGGCTGCTTCCATAATTGTCTGTGGTAAATAATGCTGTAAACATGGGGGTGCATGTATCTCTTTGGATTAGTATTTTTGTATTTTTCCGGTAAATATCCAGTAATGCAGTTACTGGATCATACTATTTTTAACTTTTGAGGAACCTGCATACTCGTTTCCACAGTGGCTGCACCAGTTTGCGTTCCCACCAACAGTGCAGAGGGGTTCCTTTTTCTCCACGTCCTTGCCAAGACTTTTGTTTCTTGCGTTTTTGATTTTTTGCCATTCTGATCGTGCGAGGTGGTATCTCATTGTAGCTTTAATTAGCATTTCGCTGATGATGACTGATGTTGAGCATCTTGTCATGTGTCTGTTGGCCATCTGTATGTCTTCTTTCAAGAAATCTCTGTTCATGTCTTCTGTCCATTTTTTTTAAGGGATTATTTGTTTTGGGGGTTCAGAGTCCAAGTTTGAACTATGTATATTCTAAGCTATGTAGTCTGAAGGTCAGTTTCTAGATAGAGAAGACAAAATTGACATTCTATTTTTTCTGCATTTTCTTATTTATTAGTTATGCTGTTTGCTTTAGGCAGTGGCCCAACTCCTCTTAGGTTCAGAAACATTGTCCATCTTACAGTATTGGTACATTGTGTCATAATGTCTTTGTATTTACTTGAGTATACATATTTGGAGAGAAAAAGTTGTGCTGGTACCATGTGCTGATACATTGATCTGAAGGTCGGGCTGTCCCTCTGAGAGAAAGGCCCGACTTGAAAACGCTCGTAGGCTCTTCCTAGGCCAGTACGCTCACCGAGGAGAAAGCCATGTTCAGTTCCAGCACGAAAATCGTGAAGCCCTATGGCCAGAAGCTGGATGAGTTCAGGTGCGGCATATCCTGGGCTGTCCTTGAGCGGGAGAGGAACTCGGACCTCAAAGCCCAGTGAAGGGAGCTGAATATAACAGCAGCCAAGGAAATTGAAGTTGGCGGTGGTTGGAAGGCTCTTATCGTCTTTGTTCCCAGTCCCCAGCTGAAATCTTTCCAGAAAATCCTAGTCCGGCTAGTGTGTGAATTGGAGAAAAAGTTCAGTGGGAAGCATGTTGTCTATTGCTTAGAGAATTCTGCCTCAGCCAACTTGAAAAAAAGCCATACAAAAAAGGAGCAGAAGGGTCCCAGGATCTGCACTTTGACAGCCGTGCGTGACGCAATCCTGGAGGACTTGGTTTTTCCAAGCGGAATTGTAGGCGAGAGGGTCCACGTGAAGCTGGGTAGCCTCTGCTCACCGAGGTTCGTTTGGATAAAGCACAGCAGAGTGACCTGGAGCACAAGGTTGAAGCTCTCTCTGGTGTCTGTAAGCAGCTCACCAGCAAGGATGTTAACTTGGAGTCACAGGGTTTCAGTTGTAAACACAAATGATGGGGGAAGAAAAAAGCTCTTAGGTGTCCTTCCTGTTTCCCTGAGGCGGATACGGTTTTCCTTAGCTCTGGAATATGTAATCCTTCCCCATCGGATCTTTAGCACAGGTCACACCACAGAAGGAGTCTCAGATTCTGTAGTGACCTTGAGGAAGGCATGCAATCTACCTTGACCTTCGTATCCCAAATGTAAAGGGATTTTCTCTGGAATTCCCACCTCTATTCCCCATAAGAAAGAATTTCTGCTTTTTAAAAAGTAGTTACTTCATCCTTTTCATCAGCAATGACCTGAAAAAGAATGAGAATTTGGGATGCAAAGACAGGCAGGAGTGAGCTTTGAGGTGAGTGGCGATGGGCAGTAACCCAGATGAGTCCCAGCAGAACTTTTTGAATTGTAGACAATAAAGTGAACAGGTTGCGATGCGGTTTGGTTAATAGAAAGCTTTGTACCTCTGGACTCAAGCCCATATAAAAGGAGAGCATTAACTCCGATGTGTCAGGCATTGAGATACGCCCTTCTTTACCCGTGGAGCAGGCTTCATGCTCACAGTGGTCCCGGAAGGAAGACTACCTGTGAGAAATGGGGTTGTCAGGATTAGGTTACTTATTTAGGTCACACTAGAGTTGGGAACACAGTTTTGGGAAATTTTTGAAGTTTGACTTCAAGGGTTGAGATCTCGTTTGTTGTATCCATAGTATGAATGAATACTTTAAAAATTTGCAAAGGTGTGTGGGGGGGGTAGGTAAGGAAATGTTAAAGCCTGTTCATTGTCTTGCATGAGGTATCAAGAATGGAAGATAATAAAGAAGGGAAGAGGCATCGTGGTGTTCAGATGGCAATCTATTTGGTCCTCATATTAGGACAGTGGTAGTCCCAGTGGGTTCTGTTCGTTATTTTAAGGTTTTATTTTGAAGTCATCTCTACACCCAACATGTGGAACTCGAACCCGCAACCCTGAGATCCAGAGTCGTATGCCCCACCAACGGAGCCAACCAGGCTCCCCTCTATTCTTTATTTTAAATACCCTACATCATCATCATCATTATTATTTTATTCTGCAAATGTCTTAACACACCTTATTAATAGGTATTTGTTGGGGCTCCTGGGTGGCTTAGTCAGCTGGGCCTCCGACTCTTGATTTCGGCTCAGGTCATGATCTTAGGGTTTTGGGATTGATACCCCGCATGGGGCTCTGCGCTCAGTGTGGAGTAGCTTGTCCCTCTGCTTACATGCGTGCACATGCTTTCTCTCTCTCTAATAAATAAATAAAATCTTTAATAGGTGTTTGTCTCTTTCCACTAGAATGTAAGCTTTTCAGGGCCGAGACTTTGCCTTTGAAGCTAACTGGTACGTAGTAGCCCTCGAATGACAGACCGAAGGAAGGAGTAATGGAGAAAGACATTGAAGGAAGAACCCGTGGGACACCTGGGTGGCTCAGTCGGTTAAGTGTCCAACTCTTGTTTTTGTCTCAGGTTTTGATCTCAGGGTGGTGGGGTTGAGCCTGAGTTGGGCTTCGCACTCAGCACAGAGTCTGCTTAAGACACGCTCGCTTCCTCTCTCACTTGCTCTCAGATAAATAAATAAATAAAATATTTTAAAAGGTGGGGGGCTTGCCTGGCGGCTCAGTTAGTTAAGCATCTGACTTCAGCTTGGGTCATGATGTCAGGGTCCTGGGATTGGGCCTCAGCAGCGGGCTCCCTGCTGGGCAGATAGTTTGCTTGTCTCTCTCCCTCTGCCCCTCCCCCTGCTCATGCTCCCTCTTTCTCAAATAATAAAATCTTTAAAAAATAATAAAAAAATCCATGACACAGGAACACTGGAAAGAGAGGGGACCTACATTGAATATGATTGTACTTAGAGGGTTTGGGGTGATGCTGGATTATCTTGGTTCAATGCGACAGGGAGCTCAGTGATCTGGAATTGTCTGCTTCCAGGTTCTACCAAGCACTGTGATAAGAATACATTGTGAGGAGTACATGGGAAAGATACGTCTTCATTCTTCAGTAGATTCTGGAACATCCCTGGGCATAAGTAGGGCCCTCAGACAGTTCTCGTCATATCTATATAATCATTGTTCCTCGTGCTGGGAGCTCCCCCACCTTTTCATTAAATTACACTTTAGCTGAAGGCTCCCTGCTTACGCTGAGAAGCACCATAAAAACCGTGCAGGAACTGCACTTGGGGGTCTCTTTTTGAGATGTTTTTGAAGCTCGGTGTCCCTCCCCGCTGTTTTCCCTTTCAGGGATTCTGGTGGGGCAGCCTCTCAGACCTCAGTGCCCGGGAGGGATGGCTGTCGGCTGTCGGCTGTCGTCTGATCTAGAGTCTCCCCTTGCTGTTAGGACGCCTAGGCCCTCCGGGCTCGAGCTTGTGGAGGCGGCCTGACTCTCGTGCTGTTTTATACTGGACTCGCCCTCATATACTGTGCCCGTGGAAGAAGTGGCAGAAGACAGGTGCTTCTCTCTGGGAAAGGAGTAGGATGGCGGGGCGGCGGGGGGTTGTCGAAGAGAGACTTGTGCGTTTTCATGGTCTGGGTGCTTCTCAGCCTCGTTTCCATCAACGCTTCCCTGGAGAAAGTCTGTAGAAGTCTTTCCTAATTGCCTCCTGACTCCCACCGAATTGAGTACAAAGGAATCGAGTTTGTTGGGGAGGGTCACAGAGTATTGTAGTGTCCACGGTGGTTTTCTGTGCCCACCACAAGAACCTATTTTCACCCCTTTGGGGGGGCAGTAGTACCCCCATCGAACATGCACACTCCATATTTCTGTACTGTTCATTATTTTTTAATGTTTAATGTTACGTAGCAATCCGAAAGAACGGTCGTGCAGCTAGCCAGGATTGAGCTGCCCTTGAACCACAGGGTGACGCCACACGGGGGCTCGTGGTTCCGGGGCGCGAGGCGGAGGGCGGGAAGGGCAGAAGGCTGATGCCACCCTCGGCCTGAGCATCAGCCCCAGCACAGGAGGAAGGGGGGCAACTGAAGACGCCCGCGGGGTGGGAGCAGGACAGGCAGGAGGGCGGACGCTCGGCCGCAGTGCCCCAGAGGCCTTCTTCCGTCTCATTGTTGTCGTCTCTTGATGGTCTGATCGGATGCGGCAGGAGCACGCTGGTGAGCGTTGGTGGGGAGCCTGCGGCAGGTGCTCACAGTCGGGGTACCACAGTCGCCAGGAGGTGCGCCTGCCCGTGAGAAGGGTCGGGACGCAGGTGTTCGGGAAAGGAGGCATGGCCACGAAGAAGGGGGCCGCTGCGTCCTCGAAAGACGCGGGCAGAAACTCTGAGAAAGTGGCTTGGGAAGATCGGATAAAATAAATCTTGGAGAAGAGTGAAGAAAATGATGTTTATAAATAACTTGGAAGAACGATTTTTAAACAAATCAGAGTAAAATTTCCATGATGTCTTAAGTAATTTTTTAAGCTAATTTTCTTGTTGGAAGGAAGAAAATGTCATGTTTTTCTGCCGGGTGTTCAGAAATGAAAGCTTTTTAGATGAAAATAGTGAATAAATTTTATTGGCCAAAGCTTTTTATTTTTAAAAGTTGTGCATATCAGATAGTTAAAGAATAACCTTTGTAGTTAACATAACCACATTTGCTTGGGCTGTGTTCTGATGCACGTTTAAAGGAAGCACTCAGTCTCTGTGTCCTGCCGAACAGGGCTGCAGGCCAGAAGCTAAAGGACAATTTGAAATAGATTTTTTTTTCCCTAGATGATTTCATAGGAATTTTTTTTCATTTCAAACTTTTTTTAAAAAACAAGTATATTGGGGTGCCTGGGTGGCACAGCGGTTAAGCGTCTGCCTTCGGCTCAGGGCGTGATCCCGGCGTTATGGGATCGAGCCCCACATCAGGCTTCTCTGTGAGCCTGCTTCTTCCTCTCCCACTCCCCCTGCTGTGTTCCCTCTCTCGCTGGCTGTCTCTATCTCTGTTAAATAAATAAATAAAATCTTTAAAAAAAAAAAAAGTATATTCTCCAATATTTTGAATTCTGTTTAGCTGGCCTGTCTGCCCGAAGCTCACTTACTTAAAAAATATTAGCAGTATTTGGGTAGAAAAATCCTTGCTGCTTGTTCACATGAAGGAAAACCCTACACCAGAACCAACAGTTATAGACTATGGATCGTACCTACTTTTCATTTTTAGTTCACCACTTGGGGTCCTGAACTTCGCATGTATGTGCTTATGAATTTTTTCTGCACACATGCTGTCACATTGAGTCTAGAGACAGAGTCAGCTGTGTAGAGCCCCGTCTTGTAAGTGGTCCCTGGTAGAGTCAGGGTTTGAGCCCAGGTCCAGCTGATTCTAGTCCTTGTTCTCTCATCGCTCCCTTGGTAAGAACAATCAGCAGAGAAGATTAATTTCTCTCTGGCTCTTCTACTAGGATATTTAAAGTTAGATGTGCAATCACTTTGTGGTTTGGGGCATAACATTGAATCTGTCAGATGCATTTGAATAAATGAAATATGCTTTGATGTTTTGTTGAATAATAATTGGTCTCATTTGGTCTCCCCCCCCCCGAAAAAACACCCCAAACCCTTCCAACATAACTTCCATTTCTACATTTGAAAAAAATAAAGAGAATGCATTTCCTTACAATTTTTGCTGGTTGACCAAATGGTTTAGAACTTAGAATGGAAAGAGACCCAGTGTACTCACTGAATTCAGCCTTCTTGTTGTATAGACAAGAAATGGATCAGAAGTTAGTTAGATGGATTAACTATGAACTGTGGCCCGTACTCTGTCTTTAGGTTCATTGAAATGCAGCTCCTGATTGAGAGTGCTTTGCTTTTGACAAAAACTCCACTCCAGATTGCTTTCCACGGCTAATGCTTAAGGGGCACTTGTGTTCCTTCTTTGCCTTTCCCTTCCCATCCATCCCGCAACCCCTCCCCACCGCGCACATTTATACTTTTTGCTCACTTAGAACAAGAACCCAGTGTGAAAATATAGTCGTCTTCAAATTTTTTCTACCAAATTATTTATTCCGTTTTCTAAAGGTGCCATTATGTAGACAGGTATGTCCGATATGTTGAGGGAGATACATTCATTATCTAAGCGTGTGTACCTGAGGTATAATAGGAGTGATGGCTCCTTCCTGCTTACCGGAGGTCAGTGTCCTTTCGTCCGGCATCACTAACCTCCTCATTTCCTGTTCCCACATCCAGATGCCCGTGTAACCCAGCCTGGCCGGAGATCAGAATAAATGTGTGTTAGGAGAGAGAGTACGGGAGGGCAGGCGAGGAACACACATTGTGCACTAGCTGTACGTTGTGCCTGACCTTTTGTAAACTAACCTCCAGGCCAGAATTCGATCCTGGATGCACGGCCTGTGTTAGTTGTCTTATTTAAATGTAAACTCATTGAATTTCCATTTATAATTCTGGCTAAGTAAATCTACAGCTTAAATAAATTATCCCTTATTCTGCCAGAGGCATAGCGCCGTTTCTCGAACTTGGGAAGAAAATGCGGATCAGGGACTGCTGTCTCGCTAAAGGACACAGTGATGAGAGGAGTCATCTGCCCCCTGCGGGGAAGCAGAAACCCCGCCCGCGCCTCTTGGTGGTGAGGGCCCGCGAGGGGGTTCCTCTGTGGACCTAGAACGCGAAGGCCCTAACAAAAATGTCGCCGGACTGTATATTTCACTAATGAAACCTAAGCATGTTTTATGGAAGCAAATGTTTCTGTGTTCACCCCCATTTCCATGGACGCCGCTGTAGTCGGCCCCAAGTGCGTCACGGTCTCCATCCCCCTGGGTGTTGTCTGCTTCTTGGTGGCATTTTCACCTGTGTAATGAGAAGAAGAACGACACCTAATCTCTTCTTTCCAGCAGTGTTCTTTTTTTTTTTTTTTTTAAAGATTTATTTATTTATTTATTTGACAGAGAGAGAGAGAACCAGCGCGAGAGGGAACACAAGCAGGGGGAGTGGGAGAGGAAGAAGCAGGCTCCCAGCGGAGGAGCCTGATGTGGGGCTCGATCCCAGAACGCTGGGATCACGCCCTGAGCCGAAGGCAGACGCTTAACCGCTGTGCCACCGAGGCGCCCCATGTGTTCTTCTCCTTAATTGGCTAACCAGCCCCCTTTAATATTCCTAGAACAAGGAATAGCTTGAGAACTTGAGCATGTGTTTTTTAACAATGTTTTGTGTGAATTTTATTTTTTAATTGAGGTTTCTGGTCTAAGTATGAAGAGATCTTTGAAAATCCGTGTGTAGTAGGTTTTAGCATCTGTGTTGCTAAGTTGCCTTTATCATTAGAATTCTGTAAGTGAAGAGTTAAATTTTCTTTTAGTTTTATTAAATGTTTGGATGTTAGGTCGGTGCTAGGTCCTCACAGTCTGAAAGTGACTTCTGGGAGGAGTCTATAGGATACAGACGATGTAAACAGAGCTTCAGTTTTGTACCGCAAGGACAGCAATTAGTGCGAGGCATGTGTGCGTGGCGTTTGGCTAAACAGAAGCATAGAAACACCAGCACTTTGCAGGCAGCAAAACTATTGGACTGAAAGGTCTTGGCCAGTTGAAATATATGTAAAACAGTTGGCATGTGTCGGAATTCTACTGCCCTCTTTTTGGGGGCAATCTGGTAACTAATGACTTAATCTTTAAAATGTAACATGGCCGGTGCCATATTGTAATACGCTGTTAACTCTTGTCGTTTCCTCCGTGTCCTGAGTAGAAATCGGTCTTGTCTTGATCCATAGTTTCTCCTTTTCTATCCCTGCTTCTCTCCATGTACTATTCAAATTTTGTGTAACAACTGCCTTAACCAAAAATTTTTCATTAGTTACTGAAGCTGTAATAGTCGGTTAGATTTGCCAGTGAACTCGAGTGAGTGTAATTTACTGCATGTCACAGTTGTGGTCTTAATGGATCATAAAAGAACAAGTTGAAGTCAGCAGTTTTTGACGCTTTAGTGAAAATTCTTCCAAAGTTGGTTGACTTGTGTTTCAGATCGCTTCCAAGTATGACCATCAGGCAGAAGAAGATCTTCGAAACTGGATAGAGGAGGTTACAGGCATGAGCATTGGCACCAACTTTCAGCTGGGCTTAAAAGATGGCATCATCCTCTGCGAGTAAGTTGTGGCCATTTGTTCTTCCGGTCCTTTCCACGGGCTTCTGTGTCATCCTCCTTCCCATCCAGGGTGTCAAACCTTGACATTTCGCAAATGTTTTTAATGCTTCCTTTACTGATGTGAAAGGAACCAGCTTTACGTGCCAGTCCTGGCTTTTGTGTGAACAGTAAAGGTCATCTGCGCTTCTCTTTTCAGGCTCATAAACAAGCTACAGCCAGGCTCCGTGAAGAAGGTTAATGAGTCTTCATTAAACTGGCCTCAGGTAATAGCCAAACCAGCAACCTCCAGTTGCTCTGTACGCAGCAAAGATTGGATTCGTTTTAAAGGAGACATTTTAGCAGAAATTTGTATACATGGCTGTATTTTTTTTTAACCTTGCTTCCATAATTACTTAGAGTTAGTTCTGTGATTATTAGATGCTTAGCTTAGGAGTTTTCTTATATTTAGTCTGTCTACTCAGAGAGGATTCAGCACAGTTTATAGGGAGAAATACAACCTAGACCATAAGGATAGATGCGGGGAAAAAGCAAGGAGTTTAACACAACTGCTAATAGTTGACTCTAGAACACTGTACTAAGCAGTCTTGGTTCATGAACGGGTGTGATTAAGTAAAATTGGATATTTTGAGATAATAAGGAAAACAGCATTTAGTAACCACCAATTTATGTTTAAATTAAATTAGTAATCATGTACTGTTTGACAAAATTTTAGCCCTGAATAGCTCTGATAGAATCACACAATTCTTAAAAACATTGTAAGGACGATCTTGCCTTCAAAGAACTGAAAAAAACACAGCTGCATAAAAATATCAAAAAGACGATTATGTTACCACTGTGAAATACTCTTCACTCTTTCCTTTTCCAGAGGGAGCTGTGCTAGTACCTTTCTGGATAGATAACGTGAATTCCGTATTTAGCTCCCAAAGTTACATGATTCTTTTCCTTTGTAGTTGGAGAATATCGGCAACTTTATTAAAGCTATTCAGGCTTATGGCATGAAGCCACACGACATATTTGAAGCCAATGACCTGTTTGAGAACGGAAACATGACCCAGGTTCAGACCACGCTGGTGGCTCTGGCGGGCCTGGTACGTATACGTCTTTAATGGCTGATTTTAAATGTCCCACCGTGTTGGTGATTCATCTCCCGTGGGAATACAGACTAGCAGGGAGGGGCCTCTGTTTCCTTCATAATTATTAGCTCTGTGGAAAGGCTGCTGACATCAGCTGCCTCATAAGAGAGCTTGATTAGAATGCATACGTTTCAGAGCTGCATGTATTACTGAATGGCCATAAGTCGGTTTTTCACCCCTAGTTTGAGTATTACCTAATGAAGCCTTTATCTCTGGACGGTATCGTTTCTTTGTTGTTCCTTCTGTAAAAAAGCATTGGCAGAATCGCCATTTTAGCATGCCTTTTTATTTAGTGTGCAAATTCTGTCTAGGCTAAGACAAAAGGATTCCATACAACCATTGACATTGGCGTTAAGTATGCCGAAAAACAAACACGACGTTTCGATGAAGGAAAATTAAAAGCTGGCCAAAGTGTAATTGGTTTGCAGGTGAGTAATGTGTTATTGCTCGGTTACTTCTTCAGTACCATTAACGCTTACTATGCAAAGTGCGTCTCTCGTAAGTAAGGGACGGAAAAGCTACACCATGATGTAGGTTTTGGGGGTAGATATGGAGTTTATATAATTTATGTCCATTTAAAGCCCATGAGACATTGATGATGGTTTTAGAAGAAACCTCTGGCATGTCATCAGACTTGACAATTGTTTCTCTAGGAAATGATCCCATTACATTGTCTTTATTTTTTAAGAAAAAGTACTTTGTAAATTCTGTTTTAAACACTACTGACCAAACGAGGCAATTTTATAAAACCTTAATGCCAAAGTCATTTATTTGCACAATACTGTAGCCAAGCACTATTAGAAATACTTAGTTCAGGTTTTGATCTTTTTTAACCCCTCTTCACATTGTTCCCCTGGAGAGTGTCATAAAACCACCACTGCTAAGTGTCCAGTGTGCTAAGGACTTTACTCCGTCTGATACCTGCCCCTCTGTGGACTGAGTCTGTGAGGTGGATTTTGTACGGTACAAATTTGTGTTTGGTAGGAAACCTGAAATTCCAAACAGTAGTCGGTTAAATTAACAAAAGGAACTCTAGAGTAAGTAAAAATGATAGGTAAGAATTCAAAGATGAAGGAAAACAAATCAGGTTATAATATACTACGGCCAGGGTGATCACAATTTTAAAATTTTCAAGATGCACGAGCATACTTTTGTGTGTATATCTGTTTGTATGCGTGTGTGTATATCTGTATGCGTGTGTGTATATCTATTTGTATGCGTGTGTATTGATACATACGCAGATACAGACGATAAAAAACCTAGAAGGATATACGCACAAATGTTTACAGCTAATATCTGGGCCATAAGATTGCAGTGATGTTTTTTCCCCGCCCTTAAGGAAAATGACAAACAGAAATGTGTCCCCAACCAGTAGAACTGGGTGTGCCGGTTGGTCTTAAAGCCATATTCTCAGTGGAGAAGAGAATTATTGTTCCTCTGAGCTTCACACTCCTCATTCTTTCTATGTGGCTCTTTTCCCACAAAGATGCTGGTGATTTTGATGAAACTTTAAAGAAGCCCTTGTTGAGCTGCCAGAGAAGACACCTGGCACTTGCCCTCCCATTTTCTGTAAACATCCGGAGTAGAAAAGCGCAGTGCCTAGCCCCAGAGCACTCCCGTCCCTTTATGTGGCTGAAGCAGGTACTTCTTGATTTGCCTCTCTGGGCTGGACAGTAGCGAGGAGAGGAGCAGAGAAAATTAAGTATTCATAATTCTGCCCTCTCAACACTTGTTTAAGATTTTCTTTTTAAAGTGAGCAGCACCTTGAAAATTGTGACGGCACGGAGACTGCAGCTAGCTCGCCTCAGCACAAAAAGGGACCGACCTGTCAACTGAGCCCCTCCATCTATTTAATAGAACAGGAAGTTTTGCTTGTCCTAGGTGTTATTGACTTCTGATAATCAGTGCTAATTTTATTTTTAACTTAAAAGATGGGAACCAACAAATGCGCCAGCCAGGCAGGTATGACAGCCTATGGGACCAGGAGGCATCTTTATGATCCCAAAATGCAGACTGACAAACCTTTCGACCAGACCACAATCAGTCTGCAGATGGGCACCAACAAAGGAGCCAGCCAGGTAAGCAGTGCCTTTTCATACTTGCGGCCGAGAGCACAGAGGGACTTTTAAATTAGCACTTGCCTCATTCTTACTAAGTTCAAAGGAGGCTGTTTTTGTATGGTATATTTAGAGAGCACATTCCTCAGGAAGGTAGGTTTTGCTGAGAAAGCAAAAGAATCAGAGGACCTTTTCTATAGCAACACAAGTACGGTGTGTGGCTCACGGCTTTTGTTGGCAGTTAGAACAGCCGGCCTTTCTACCTAACCAGAAGAAAAAAAGATAAGTTTATTACGGCAAGTTTATTTCTTGCTCCAAATCCAAGTAAATTGATTATTCTTATGCCTCAGACTTTATTTTTATAGGATCCCTTAATTGGTAGGTAAAATTATCTGGTGTTCTAAGAAGGATTTAGCCAGCGTCCCTGTTAAATTCTGTGACTAGAAGTAGGTGGAACTGGAGCGTGGCGAGGATGCGAGTACGACCTTGTTACGATCAGATCAGCAGCAGCTCCCAAGGAGGTTCCCTTAAGCACCGGAGAGCAGGCAGCCCTCCGTCCAACAGGAGTGGAGATAAGGTGTGAAAAAGCGTTTTCCTAATGACCTCAAGATGAGATTTATCATTTCCCTTTCTGGAACACGTCCTGCTCCATGTGGCATTGTCTCTCGTAGCTGCCATTTCAAGTCTGCTTTCTTACCAGTTAGATCTGGAAGTGTCTGCTTGGCATAAATGGGGAAATGAGGTAGGCGTTGCTGTACTTGTGGCTGGCTCTTTGAGACTCGAGTCCTTAAGGACTGCTCGGCGTCATTTCTGTTGAATGTGTGAAGAGCTTCGGAAATTGATGGCCTGGACAGTGTATGTGGTCCTAATAGGTAACTCACCTGTACCTTCCCAGGCTGCCCACACTATGCTGTGTTTTTACGTTCTTTACCTCTAATCCTCTCCTCAATCCAAAGTGGGTGGTATTTTCTCCATTTGCATATGAGAAACCTAAAACTAAAAGTAAGTTAGCTGGTTTTGAGGCCACATAGCAGTTTTATAGCACAGCGAGGATTTGAGGGGAAGGGCTGATCCTAGCTTGAAAGCCGGTAAATACTGCTTCTCAAGAAAGATTCGGCATCAAGATTATTCGGTAAACTCGCTTTACCCCTGAAATGAAGTTATTCCGTGAGTGTTCCCATTCAGTGTGAATTTCATAATTTATGGAAAATTCACAAGACCAGATTGGAACTGCGGTTTTCACTTTTATACTCTGTTCTAATACCAGGCGGGGATGTTAGCACCAGGTACCAGAAGAGACATCTATGATCAGAAGCTAACATTACAACCGGTGGACAACTCGACAATTTCTCTACAGATGGGAACCAACAAAGTTGCTTCCCAGAAAGGAATGAGTGTGTATGGGCTTGGGCGGCAAGTATATGATCCCAAATACTGTGCTGCACCCACAGAACCGGTCATTCACAATGGAAGCCAAGGAACAGGAACAAATGGGTCTGAAATTAGCGACAGTGATTATCAGGCAGAATACCCAGAGGAGTATGACGGAGAGTACCAAGATGACCACCCCAGAGAGTACCAATATGGCGACCAAGGCACTGATTATTAGACTGACACACAGGAGCTCAGTATTTAGCCCATTGTTTTTATTCAGTGAGAACCAAGCTAGCCTTGAGTAATTTTTATCTTGTCTTCCTAAAACACTATTATGCTTATTGTACCTAAAAGAAATATTGCCTTACATACATTCCCTTTTCCTTTTCCTGCCTCTTCCCTAAATAGTTGCCTTTTAGTGCTGTAACCGTTCAGTCCTACAGCAGAAGCAATAACTCGCATATGAAGTAAAAAGGAATACTGTGAAAGGGGAGTACTCTTGTACAGCCAAGTCTCTTATTCAAGACCTATGCATTTTTACAATCTACTTAATAAACTGGGATTTTCAAACAATAGGAAGCTTCTTTTTTTTTTTTTTTTTTTACAGTTTGGTTTCTACGTGGAGGACTAAATTCAGGCTTATAGCTATATGTGGTCTTTGCCAACTAAATTTAAGATGCAGCATTTTAGAAATTTACATATCAATGTCTCTACAGTATTGTTTGCTAATTTTTAAATAAAGTCCTGATCGTGTGCATTTGTGACTGATTATATGTGTACTCATTCTCTTCCCTCAACTGACAGGATCTTTTCGGAGCAGTGTTTCTAAAGGAGCGCGTACAAAATGGGCCCCCGGATGTTCAGGTCCGGGTGGTGCGCTCGCTCTTCCTGTTTGTGCCAATGTATCAATGTAGCGTTGCTCTGTGCTCTTCCACTGTATTTATTGCTGCATTTCTCAGCATAAACTTATCCCATTGTATTTTTTATAAATAAATATTTTTTTTGAACATTCATACGAGCCACAGGCTGATTATTTTCTGGCTGACTTCCAGATAGGTGAAGGCAGATTTTCAAACATCCTCTTTTCAGAGGTACTGTTCTAAGCTACTCTGTCATTTCTTTTCTTAATCCACACAACACCACACTCTCTGCTTGAGACTAAGGCTTAACAAACTGAAGGGTCCTGCCCACCGTACACAGTCAGCGACCGCCAAGATTCAAACTATTCTTTGACCATAATCTGACCCTTGTTTATTTCACTGAGACACATGCCTCCAATTCATCCTAAAACCAACTTGGAATAATCTTAAAATCATGCTGAGGAACATTGGTGGGGACGGGGTTGGGAGTATTTTATATTCATATCCTAAATGAATAAAAAGGAACCATTGAATTAGGAATAGGATCTACTTTTATGGTTCTGATATTCTAATGGCCAAACAATGAGGACAAAAACGAAGAAGAATAGGGTCCATCAGCCTTACCATTTATTCTGTGAATGGCTCTTAGAAGAAGGCAACTTTCCAGGGACAACTAACCAGTGGCCCCTATCACACCACGGGCTGGAGTTCCATTCCCTCCTCGTTTCTTAATGAGTGCTCAGCTCCCTGTGCCCTCGCTGCGTTTACTCTGTTGATCCTTTTTATAAAACTCTGAAAAACAAGAGAATGAGTGAAACCAGTGTTATGTATCTGCAATTTTGGCAACCACTTACTTGACCCTATCATTTAGGGGAATTTAATCCTTAAAGTTTTCCCTGTTGAATTAAAATATTTTAGGGAGGAGATTTCCAAGTGGATTTTTAAATCAGAAAAGTGCAAGTTGGAGAAAGAAACCCCAGTTAGCTTCCTGCCACCATCAGAAACCATTTCCTTAGGGTACACACAACTAAAGTGCTATTGTATTTTTTAGGTTTTATATGGAGGAGGTTGAGAATACGTTTAACTTTAAAACCATGGAAGTGCTCGTTAAACTTCAGTGCCTGGCTGAACCAGGGAGTGCTTTGAAAACCGAAGGGCTTCGGGGTGCCCGGCGGCTCAGTGGATGGAACATGCAACTCTTGATCTCGGGGTTGTGGGTTCGAGCCCCACACTGGGTGTAGAGATTACTTAAAAAAAAGCCAAAGGGCTTGAACACAACTTTTATGACAACAGAATGAAAGAAAATTACTAAAACATCACTTGCCCCAGACAACACAGGGGCTTCATTCAGTTGTTAAAATATCCCTGTCGACACCTGATAAGACAAATCAGCAACGACTATGTTGGAAGCAGCTGCCTGCTCTTTCCAGATAGAAGCTGTATGGGACTGGACAGGGTGTGGCCTTTCCTGCATCGGTGCGCCTCCGTTAATAAGGGGCCCGAGAACCGCAGATCTGTCGATACTGGCATGAAAGGTGCCGCAGTGTCCCCTAAACCCTGGAGGGGCTGATGTGAGGCTCGAGGAGGCAAGAAAGCTTTGGAGAAAGATCAACTGTTACACCTCCAGGCCATCCGAGAGGCCAGACCAAGCCTATAGCACCGAAGGGACTTGGACTGCTGTGTCCACAACACCTGCCCAAGGCCGTGTGGCCCGTGTTCACTGTTCAGCTTCTCCAGGGAGAAGGGTTCGATAAAGGAAGTGGGTTCAGCCTCAGGAAACAGAACCTGAGTCTCACTCCAGACATTCAGGCTGTGTGGTGGAAGCCCCCAGAGCCTTCTGGAAGAGGAAATGAGGCTGGGTATGAGCCGCCTCTATGTGTGAGTCTCCTACACTTAGGAGATTTTGAGGATTGAGATGGCAACAGGAAGTGAAATGTCTGCTTACCAAAAACTCCTGGTCCATAAAGTAGGGCTTTTCTGACGATCCATCATTTGTTTCCAGGTCAACAGCAAAACACAGGAAGAGCGCATCCAGCACAGTCTCAAACACAGATAAAAAACTATGGGCTACTAAGTAGGCAAAAAAAGCGGCCAGCAGCAGAGGGATCGCCCACACCTGGAGCGCACGGTTGTAGTTAAATGCCATCAGTCCTCCAAAAACAGTGAAACACACCACCACCACCTGTCCAAGCAAGTTTGTTGAAAATCTTTATAAATTGGTTAGAATATTTTAGAAACGATTTTCGTCAGTTACAAGTGATAATTTCATGCACACGCATATGTATGTATGTGTGTGTGTGTGCCCTGCTACAAAGAATGCTTGTCAGAAAGTGGTAGAGTGAAATTAAGAAAAAAAGAAGAGCTGTGATACCAAAAGAAGGCCCAGTTAATTTGGAGGAGGGGGAAGAGAGTAGATGTATTTACATTTTATCTGTGCCTAGTTTTTGTATTTATATAGACATAATGATACTTCAAAATTTCTAGTTTTTTCACTTGATAAGCATCTTCATTTAAAAACTCTTTAATAAGTGCCATTTTAAAATAATGGTGCAACAATCCATTGACTGGATATACCATAGTTTAATATGTGATTGTTTTTATCCTCGGGATTAAAGTGGAAAGGCGTTCCAGTGCTGGTGTGGGGGAGATAATAGGATTAATCTAGGCTTTTGCCATATGTAATTACTTCCAGGAACATAATTATAGACCCATGATGTACCTAGTTCTTTAACAGATAAAATGGAGTCCATCTGGAATCGCCACTGCCCTTGGACATCCACAAGGAGGGACATGAATGTCGGAATGCTACTTCATTCAAGAGACACAGGAAAATGGGTTATTGCCCAAAATAAAAGATAAGTCTTTATTTATAAAGACTTACGAAGACTTAAAAGATTCCGGAAATAGCTATTAGACAACATATCACCCACAATCTTACAAACTAACATGAACAATATCATCCATGTAAATCCAGCTACAAAGATCATTTGGGCTGTTCTGAAAGGCATAATCAGTTGGTGCTGTGAGAGCTACTGTTGCATGAAAAAATCTCGGGCCCACTGAGCCTGAAAATACACGTGCAACTAACACGGAGCTGTGAGATCCACACATGCTGTAACTTGTCCCTGACGGTTAACTCTGACGGTAACGCACCAGGGACCTTTACCAAAAGCCACAGAGGCACAAGGTGCTGAATGAGCCAGAAGTCCTTATTTGACTTTGGCCAGGTCACAGCCACAGACTAAGATCTTGTTCGCTTTGGGGCACCACGGAAGGCCTCAGCATTCAAGCCCATGAGGACGAATGGTTGGAAGAAGCCAGCATGTCCAGCTTGGAAGAGTGAAGATGTGGCAGGAAGGTCAGGGGGTCTGTGGTCAAGAATCTGAAGGGCAGGGGCGCCTGGGTGGCACAGCGGTTAAGCATCTGCTTTCGGCTAAGGGCGTGATCCCGGCGATCTGGGATCGAGCCCTACATCAGGCTCTTCCACTATGAGCCTGCTTCTTCCTCTCCCACTCCCCCTGCTTGTGTTCCCTCTCTCGCTGGCTGTCTCTATCTCTGTCAAATAAATAAATAAAATCTTTAAAAAAAAAAAAAAAAAAGAATCTGAAGGGCAGGCAAGCGAGTGGAAGTGGAATCAGGCAAACAGGTGTGGGGAATTAGGCCCAGTGGGTGACAGTCACATGGAAAGGGACACACCATGTGGCACAGTGTAAAGAACCCTCCACTTGAAGCTTGGTCATTAGGGCTGTCTAACCACTCTCAATATTTCAGTTACTCCTCCTCACGACCTAGAAAGGCCGCATGTTCTCTTTAGTTCAGATATGAAGACTGAGTTCGGAGTTGTCATAGACCCCAAGTTCAGGGCTTGACCGTCACGCCCTGACGTGGAACTCTGAGATGCCTGTTCACTGCGCTGCATCCGAGACTACACGCGATTCCCCGGAAAATCCCACTCAGATGGCGGTGGAAACGCACCGCTGGCTCCCCCGGGGACATTAACAATCTGTCTTCACATTCGTGGACTTAATGCCCTTAAATAATACAGACCTTTTATTAGGTTCCAATACTGTTCCCATATATTTTATCACAAAAAACCCAGAAGATAGATCCACTTCATGAGGCTAGTAGCATTTTCATTTTAGATATGAAAAAGTGGGACTCGGGGCGGTCGAGACAATTGAGCATAGCTAAGAGTTAAGGGCTGGGATTCAAATCCTGACTCTGTACTGGGGGATCCCAGACAAGTTATTAAACCTTGGTTTTCTCATCTGCAAAGTAAGAGGCCTCACAGGACGAAGGATTCAGTGAGAGAGGAGGAGAGCAGCCACCGGAGAGTACGCCTCAAAAACCATTCGTTCTCTTTCCAAGCCTTGCTCGAAAGCTTCATGTTTGGATCCCAAGTTCCTTTACTTACTATTTCAGTGAAGACATCTCACCTTTCCTAGAAAAATCATGAAGTCTCCAAAGCAGTTAACAGATGTAAAATGACTTGAGTTCTTGGATAAGAGTTTGAGCGCATCTTGTGCTGATGTACAGAAATCTGTCCCGTTGATGGCACTTGCAGCGTATGCATTCTGAAACAAAAGACCGTGACGGAGAACGTGAGGGTCCTCACATTGTATTCGACATAATATGATGACAATACGGACTTAATTGCAAAATAAAGAAAAATGGTTGCTCTACACCCACCATCTCTACCCATAACAAATCATTTCATTTGCAAAGTCCCCTTCCAGTCTCTGATTATATACACACACGTTTTCATACAATAGCAGTAAATGGAAAAAAGTATTTCTGGTCACTATGGTAGATGGGACATCCCACAACACACACATGGAAATGATGGGTAAAGCGTAAACTTTTTTTTTTTTTTTTAAAGATTTTATTTATGTGACAGAGAGACAGCCAGCAAGAAAGGGAACACAAGCAGGGGGAGTGGGAGAGGAAGAAGCAGGCTCTGAGCGGAGGAGCCCGATGTGGGGCTCAATCCCAGGACTCTGGGATCATGCCCTGAGCCGAAGGCAGACGCTTAACGACTGCGCCACCCACGCGCCCCAGCGTAAAATTTTTAATGCGCAGCAGGATTTGAGGGCAAAGAAGGAAATTTAGGTGTTAGAAACAAAGCCGACCCTAGCAGTTAATGACAGCTGAATCCACAGGCTCCTTGGGCAGGAAATCATTACAGGCTTTAGAGGTAGGGGCCGGGGACTTAACCCCTTAGGGTAAGAAACAATATTCAGGCCCTTGCTAGGGAACTGAACTCCCGGCATAAATTCAGACTCAACCAACCATCCCAGGAGAGTGGTAGAGAAATACACAATCTGCCTGGGACCCCTGAAATTACTAGAACCTGGGCAGGGACGAAGCGAAACCACCTCCTCATAAGCCAGGGAATGGTGGAGTCCCACAGACAACCACCCTTGAAGACAATGAAGTAATGCTCATAGGAAAACTTTTCCAGTGGCGCAAGGAAAAGAACATCACAACAGACAAGAGAATGTGTGCCCTGAGAACAATCTGAAAGTATTCAAGAAGGTATGTTTAAATGCCAGGCTGACTTAGTAGGCAGAGCACGCTGATCTTGGGGTTGTGAGTTTCAGCCCCATGTTAGGTGTAGAGATTAAAAACAAAATCTTAAAAAGAGTAAAAAAGATGCTACGACAATGGAAAGAACAGTGACCACAGGAATAAACAGCTTGGTATGAAAAGTGAAGAGGCAGAGTCAAAAGCAAACCAAATGGAAAGTCTAGAAATGAAAAAAATATACAATTTAAGTGGCACGGTCTCATTTTACACACCTGGCTTTTTTCCCTTTATATAATAAGCTTTTTCATGTTACTCCGTGGCTTTTATAATTTTGATTTTTAATAAATACATATTCTATTAGGTGTGTGTGTAGCTAGGGCATATCTGGACTATTTCAAATATTTAGCTATTACAAAAACTGTGCAGGGGCGCCTGGGTGGCTCAGTTGGTTAAGCATCCAACTGTTGATTTTGGCTCAGCTCATGATCTCAGGGATGTGGGACTGAGCCCCTGGGGGGCTTTGCACTCAGCGGGGAGTGTGCTTGAGATCCTCTCCTCCCACTACTCCTCCCCCCACTTGCACACATTCTCTAGAGTAAATCTTTTAAAAAACAACAACTATGCAATGGATATCTTAATTCCTGGTTTTTGGATAATTTCTTAAGGATAAATTTCCAGAAACGGGATCACTAAGTCAAAAAGGCCAAGTGTATGTATTTGTGTGTGTTTATGTTCACAAGAGAAGATTTCTTGGATCATTTTTCCAAAATACCTTCTTATGACTCTATGATTATTTCAAAACCATCTATTTCTTTTTTTTTTTTTTAAGATTTTATTTATTTATTCTACAGAGATAGAGACAGCCAGCGAGAGAGGGAACACAAGCAGGGGGAGTGGGAGAGGAAGAAGCAGGCTCCTAGCAGAGGAGCCTGATGTGGGGCTCGATCCCATAACGCCGGGATCACGCCCTGAGCCGAAGGCAGACGCTTAACCGCTGTGCCACCCAGGCGCCCCAAAACCATCTGTTTCTTATATTTCCCTTGAAACCTTTAAAAATGCTATTTGCACTGCAGTTTACAACATAGAATTTATAACTTCCCAGGGAAAATACACTGTAATCCTATCTTCTTGAGTTTTGTCATTTCTTTTGGCCTAGGAAAAGGATGACAGGTTTTTATCTCATGATGTACAAATGAGCCCGTTCCTGCGCCCACTCAAAACCAGTGTAAGGAAGCCAATTTGGAGTTATTACAGTCACCCACCTCCCCGTGACGCAGGTTGGAATCAGAGTAAGTGACAGAGCAGATGGAGAATAAAGGGGCAGAGCTAATTTACCAAATTCCCTCTTCACCAAGGCCAACTAGAGAGCAAAGTTTGGTTCTCAAAGACAAAGGCTGGGTACGCACCTCCGCCCACAGGGTACCCTGCTTGCCTCACAGGGGAAATTCTCAGATGTCAGATGAATTCCCTGCAGAAATGCCTTAATGATGTTCTGCAAAGAACTTCTGCTTCCTGACTCTGATGGAATGCACGTGAATTTTGCTTTTAAAACCCCAAACTGCTTGCTGCAGAAAGCTGACCCCGGTATGAGGGCTTCCATCTTGAGCAGGGCTGTGAAAACTCATTTGCCCATTATTTAACTAAGCGTCTTCAGTCATCTAAGCTTCTAAGAGCCCTGATGACCAATTCATTATCCTGCAAATACATTTGTCGGGTGGGTGGATGAAGACTGGCATCATCCATCTTTTATAGACTGGAAACCAGCATCAAGGGCATTTCTCCAGATCCCCTGGTACATCAGAGACTTTTTTCTCAAGAACCCCATTAATTCTAACTTTCTGGACATTACACTATCAGTCTTCTTTGGGACAAAATGCTATTTGAAAGTGTGGCAGTTAAGGTAAGCACAGGCTGTCACCGGACAGTCTCTGGGTTCAAATCCCAGTTCTGCCACCACCTGGCTGTCGGTCTTGGGCAAATGATTTAACCTCTCCGACTCCCCTTTCCTCTATAAAGTGAGTTAGGGCACCTACTGCAAGGGGGCGTTGGGAGGATTAAAGAACTTACTCCCTATAAAGCAGTCAGCGAAGCGCCGGGCACACCGAAAGCCTGCAGTCAAGGGGAGCTCGTCTCATCCAGACGTCAGCAAGGGTGACCTCATCCACAGCTGGGGACACAGGCCGCTCTCAGCACTGAGGAGGTGTGGAAAGGACCCACGCTTTCTTTATCCCTAGACTTTGATCCCTCGTGCTCTCAGGGATCCAGGAAGGGCCGGACTTGCTTCCCAGACCACATTCCAGGGCCCAGCGCGGGCCTTCCCTGCAGCGGCTCAACCACATGCTGCTCGGTGGCTTTCTTTGCGTTCAGGCTCTGTCCCCAGCCCGCCACCCACTCCCCGCCTTTAAGCTGGGGTTCTTGGTGTACTCCCCGATTTATACCGGGGAGTACAGGGTCTGCGGGGACCTGCCTTTTCCTGCCGATCAGAGCCTCACGGTCAATTGAGCGCTACTGTTCAAAGCAATAAAAACAGACTTTGCTTCTTGGCTACAATGATTAAAAGTTAAAACAGTAATTTCTCACACATGTGTTGACTCTGCAGATTTTTGGGGGCCTATAACCATTTATCTTTTCTTTAATGTATCATGCACACTGAAAGAGGGCATTAAAACCACTCTGACGGGGAAATTATAGATGCCTTCCCGCAGTTCCTACACCACCACTATTTTACCACAAGGTTCAACCCCGAGCGCAACAGAGAGACCTAGAATTAATGTCGGAATGAATAGCTGGAGGAGGGAAGCATCACTCGAGACACAGGATATGGATTGAAACTTTCTGCAGTTTCAGCATTAGCTAATTTATACTTATTCTCAGTCGAAGCTGGAAGACGGATTACCCTCAGTGTTCAGTGTGGTAAGCCCTTGCATGGAGCACTGATATCTGCCTGGGCTGACAGAACTCGGGGTGGACGTGCTAAGCTCATTTGCAGACCCTAACGCTATGTGGAAAGGATTGGATATAATAAAGATTAGGTAACATGTTTTGTTGGTTGTAAAGTTAATCAGGAGATCCTGAAGGCTAATCTTTAAGCGGGAAAAGGGATAGTCGTTTCAGCCTCTTAATGTATTACCAGACAGCATTCAGTGTGCATGTTTCTTTCCGGTCCCCGAACAAGTGGATATTTGCGTGTGTTGAAACAGAACAGAAAACAAAGATTCCCAGGTGACAATGGTAGCACCTCCATATTTTATCTCCATCCTCGTTCCCTTGCCTGGGGTTAAAGACTCCCTGCAGGTGTGGTTTGATTAGTTTTCAAACTTTCCTGGACTGTCACAAGCTGGGGGAGGGGGAGCCGGGCACAAATGAGGAGGGTCCTGCGTGACTGTGAGGACTGCTGAACAATGAACGGTGGCTCAGGCACAAGTGTGAGAGCAACACGGCGGAGAAGCACAGGCTGGGGGGGACCGGGGAAGGAGCATGGGGGAGGGGAGGAGCAGTGAGGAAGCTTCAGAGAAGGGGCTTGCCTCTGGTCCCTGAAGCTGGCTGTTCCCTGCAGGGAATCGGGGTGGGCGGGTGCCGAGGCTGGGCCATGGCAGCAGCGGGAGATGGTGAATGGGACTAAAGGGCCCCGAAGAGGAGTGTGGTGGGAAATGGGTCTGGAGGAGCCATGTGTGAGCCAGACCTCGGTGGGGCTGAAATGCCCTGGTGTGGAGCAAGGGGAGAGACCAGAAGTTTCAGGATCAGGTCATCTTCAGCCTGTGCTTCTGGAAGCTCTCCCAGGCTGCCCTGTGCTCTCCCAGGGCAGATGTCCCCTCATCACTGTCTCCTGTTTAACCACAAAGCCCTGTCCGTCTTCTCATCCATGCCTCTGGGGAGCCCCAAGCACCTCCACAGTGCCTAGGGGGCCCTGCTTAAGTTCTGCATAAATGCCGTGCCATCAGCCACCCGCTGAGCACGGTGGGCCATGAGCGGCCAGAAGCCAGGGGCCAGGCCCAAAGAAAACGAGCCCTTCGCTGGGGACAAGAGTATTAGGAATTGTAATACTTGTAGTACTCTGCCTCCCCGCACCCCACTTCAAGGCGGGCCTTAGCAATACGTCCCAGGTGGTTCACCATTGGCCTGACAGTAGCTTCCTAATGTGTTTCCATGGCCTCTCTTTGCTTGCTTGCTTCCTCCCTCCTTCCTCACTTCCCTCCCTTTTTTTTTTTTTTTTTTTTGCTGTCAGTAGGCAAGTGTGAAGCTTCTGTGTGTAAGGCAATGAAACTAGAGAGTGATGGCCAGCGTTCCCGGAGTGCACACCACGCGCCATGGCCTGCTCGTGTTCTACACTCCCCTGAATGCATTAACTCATTTAATCCTCTGCAAACCCCGACTGGGTGAGAAGGCTGCCGAGGGAACAAAAGCACGGAGAGGTCAGTGAGGCCGCACACCCCCGCTGCACCCAGGCAACCCCCGCTGCACCACTTACGAGAAGCAGATCTCTGACTCACTCGGGCCCATCTGCAGGGAAACATTTGCTTTGAGCTGCACTTTGTGCTTTTCCCTCTAAAAGGTTCAAAATAATAAAGTGGTGCTCTCAAGAGACGTAGCGTGAGAAAGGGCTAAGGATGTGGCAGGACGGCCCAGTGGAGAGGGGCTGGGTTCCAAGCGCATTGCCTCCGACCACTGGCTACGTGGCCTCCACTGAGTAATGTCACTCCCACAGCTTGTAAAAGGTGTCTGCCGGCTCCGAAGTTTTGCACGGAAGAGGCTCCGTGCTTGGCCTACTCCTTTGTAGAGGCCGGGGCGCCCTCCCCTTATCACGTTATATAATCTCACCTGTTTCTTATCACAATTCAGTGAAATAATCACCGTGGGTATTATTGTTCCCATTTCACAGAAAATTCTAATTACTGAAGAAAAAGGAAAGAGCTTTAAGTATACTTTTAAGTAACAGAGAAGCTGGATTACCTCGGTAATTTGAGAGTTGTCCAAGAATGTTAATCGCACCTCTGACACAGAAAGAACATTTTTGCTCCTTAAGTCAAACCCGAAGCCAGCACGGTTCAGCGCTGGGTCCTTCCTCAGCTAAGGCCAGCCGCGTGTCCTCGCACTCACCTGAAGCGGTTCCTTCTTCTGGTGGAGGAACTGTGAACCCGAGGTTCTACTGACTCTTCAAAAAGGTAAAGAGTTTCCCTCCGTATAGGCAGGAAGGCATGTGCCAAAAACCATGCCGTGAATAGCCAGCTTTATTTCTGGAATGCCTTCCTAATAAAGGCCTGATATTTATTAACTCAGAAATACAACAAGAACTCCTAAAACAAACCTGAGAACCTGGATGATGAGTAAATAACCCTGGTATTCATCCTTCCCTCAAAACTAAAAGAAACACAGTGAAATCTGAGCCCAGATACATCCCCATACATCCCAGCGCCCTTCCTTGGGATTACAGTAAAAATTGCAGGAACCGCTCCAAGCCAGTTTCATCTTGAGCTCTCTTTTTATCACAAACACATGCCCAGTGAGGCATATACAAACAGCCTCCCCGCCTTCCAGGGCCTTGCATTCACCCTTCAGAGCTGTTCAGGAGTTCACTAGTCACTAGCCGCAAAAGTCCAACGAGGCGGTGAGCAGGGGGAATCTGCCAGTCCCCTCCGGGGCTGGGGCCAGGTGGGAGGTGGCGGAAGAACGAATGTGCCTTTGATGAGACCTGCTGCTGCCTGTAAAGCCAGGGCAGTGCTGTCTCGTTTGCTCTTTTAAAATTTATTTGTCTTTATTCCCCCAAATTTATTTAAATTCTAGGTAGTTAACATATAGTGTGTAGTATTGGTTTCAGGAGTAGAATTGAGTGATTCATCACTTACAGACAATGCCCAGTGCTCATCGCCACAAGTGCCCTCCTTAATAGCCGTCACCTATTCAGCCCATCCCCTGCCCACCTCCCCTCCATCAACCCTTGGTTTGTTCTCCATAGTTAAGAGTCCCCTATGGTTTGTTTTCCTCTTTTTCCCCCCTTCTTGCTCATTTTTAGAATAATGGCTTTATTATTTTTATGCCCACTATAAGAAAATGAAGCAACATAGAAAGAAACAAAGAAGAAAGCAAGGAAATCACTCTGATGCCACTCCTAAGAAATAACCATTGCTAACACCATGTGGACCGTACCCCAGCATTTCTCCGCAAACATAGCAAAGAGGAGGAAGAATGGATGGAAAAGTACAAGTCACAAAATGAAACATACCTTTTTATGTTATTTTATTTTACTTTTCTTTATTTTTTAAGATTTTAAAGTAATCTCTACACCCAACGTGGGGCTCGAACTCACAACCCTGAGATCAAGGATTGCATGTTCCACCAACTGAGCCAGCCACACATCCCTCTATACGTCATTTTAAATAAAAACACTGATGTTAATTTGACTTCGACAGAAGAAAATGAAACTAAACTGAAAGTGAAGGAATATTTGAATTTCAGGCAACTCTATCTTCACAAACTAGCCTTCGGTTTCTAAAAAAATCTTTCTAAAATCATTATTAAAAATGTTAAGAGTTTACTTTTTTTTTTTTTTTTTAGCACTGTGTCTTAATTTAGGCAGCAGATGGTGAAAGATGAGGGGGATGACCCCCGGGGATGACCATCCACAAGAGTGTCTTTCAAGTTTAGATGTGGCTGCTCTGCCTAATTCACAGAAACAAGCACAGAAAGTCAAGCAAAATGAGGAGACGGAGGAATACACTCCGAATGAAAGAAAAAGACAAAACTTCAGAAAAGGAACTAAATGAAATGGAGATTAGCAATCTACCCGATGAACAGTTCAAAGTAACAGTCATGGCGCCTAGAGAAGAACAGAACGACTCAGTAAAAACTTCAACAGAGGGATGGAAAATATAAAAAAGAACCAATCAGCGTTGACGAATACAAGAACTGAAAAAAAACACACTAGAGGGTATCAACAGTAGACTAGAAGACACAGAAAGAATGGTCAGTGATCTGGAAGACACGGTAGTGGAGAGCACGCAAGCTGAACAGCAAAAAGAACAAAGAATTTTAAAAATGAGGATAGGTTATGATTTGAATTTCCCTGATGGCTAACAATTTTGAACATTTTTTCAAATCAAAACCACATTGAGATACCACCTTACGCCAGTTAGGATGGCAAAAATTGACAAGGCAAGAAACAACAAATGCTGGAGAGGATGTGGAGAAAGGGGATCCCTCTTACACTGTTGGTGGGAATGCAAGTTGGTACAGCCACTCTGGAAAACAGTGTGGAGGTCCCTTAAAAAGTTAAAAATTGAGCTACCCTATGATCCAGCCATTGCACTACTGGGTATTTACCCCAAAGATACAGACGTAGTGAAGAGAAGGGCCATATGCACCCCACTGTTCATAGTAGCATTGTCCATAATAAATTGTGGAAGGAGCCGAGATGCCCTTCAACAGATGACTGGATTAAGAAGATGTGGTCCATATATACAATGGAATATTACTCAGCCATCAAAAAGAACGATTTCACAACATTTGCAGCAACATGGACGGGACTGGAGGAGATAATGCTAAGTGAAATAAGTCAAGCAGAGAAAGATAATTATCATATGGTTTCACTCATTTATGGAACATAGGAAATAGGAAGATCGGTAGGAGAAGAAAGGGAAGAATGAAGGGGGGGTAAACAGATGGGGGAATGAACCACGAGAGACTATGGACTCTGGGAAACAAACTGATGGCTTCAGAGGGGAGAGGGGTGGGGGACTGGGATAGGCCGGTGATGGGTGTTAAGGAGGGCATGTATTGCATGGTGCACTGGGTGTTATATGCAAATAATGAATTATGGAACATTACATCAAAAACTAAGGATGTACTGTATGGTGACTAACTTAATAAAAAATTATTATTAAAAAAATGAGGATAGGTTAAGGGATATCTTGGATAACATCAAGTAAATAAACATAGGGGTCCCAGGAGGAGAAGAGAGAGAGAAAGGGGAAAAAAAATTATTTGAGGGGTGCCTGGGTGGCTCAGTTGGCTTTTGATTTTGGCTCAGGTCATGATCTCAGGGTTGTGAGATTGCACCCTGTGTTGAGCTCCACACTGGGCATGGAGCCTGCTGAAGATTCTCTCTCTCCTTTTCCCTTTGCCCCGCCAGCCCCCCTAAAACAAAACAACAACAAAACAACAACAAAACAACAACAACAACAACAAAAACAACAAAATTTCCCTAACCTGGGGAAGGAAACAAACATCCAAGTTCAGGAAGTACGGAGAGTGCCAAACAAGATGGACCCAAGAAGGTCTGCACCATGACACACCATCTATTGTGAAAGATGAAGGATAAGGAGAGAATTTTAAAAGCAGCAAGAGAGAGGACACTAGTAACATACAAGGGAGACCCCTATAAGACTATCAGCTGATTTTTTCAGCAGAAACCTTGCTGGCCAGGGGCCCCTGGGTGGCTCAGCCGTTAAGCGTCTGCCTTCTGCTTAGGTCATGATCCCAGGGTCCTGGGATCGAACCCAACATCGGGCTCCCTGCTCGGCGGGAAGCCTGTTTCTCCCTCTCACACTCCCCTTGCTTGCGTTCCCTCTCTCACTGTCTCTCTCTGTCCAATAAACTAAAAAATAAAAAAAAATAAAGTCAGATGATGAGTAACCTTAATGACATCTGCTAAGTCCCTTTAAAAAAAAAAAAAAAGAAAAGAAAGAAAGAAAAGAAACCTTGCTAGCCAGAAGAAAGTGGCATGATATATTCAAAGTGCTGAAAGGGAAAAACTTACAACCAAGAATATTCCGCCCAGCAAGGTTATCATTCAAAATTGAAGGAGAAATAGAGAGTTTCCCAGATAAAGAAAAGTTAAATGAGTTTATTACCATAAAACTGGCCTTACAAGAAACATTTAAGGAACTCTTTAAGTGGAGAATAAAAGACCATAGTTAGAAGAATTATGAAAGGAAAAAAATTCACTGGCAAAAGCAAATACACAGTAAGGGTAGTAGAGCAATCGCTTATAAAGCTAATATGAAAGTTAAAAGACAGAAGTAGTAAAATTGATTATATCTAAAAAAATTAGTTAAGGGGACTCACAAAATAAAAAGATATAAAACATAACAACATATACATAAAAGATTAGGGAGGGTAAAGAAGAAGTTCTTTTAGAATGTGTGTGAACTTAAGTGACCTTCAATTTAACATCGACTGCTTTATACTTAGGGTGTCACATAGGAACCTCGTGTAACCACAGACCCTGTAACAGATACACGCAAAATAGAGAGAGAGCCAAACATAACGCTAATGAAAGTCATCAATCACAAAGAAAGATAGCAAGAGAAAAAGAACCAGAGAAGAACCACAGAAACAACTAGAAATCAATAAACAAAATGACAAGAAGTACACACTTATCAATAGTAACTTTAAATGTAAATGGTCTAAGTGTTCTAATCAAAAGACAGAGGGTGGCACACAATGGATTAAAAACTGAGACCCATCTATATGCTGCCCAGAAGAGACTCACTTCAGACCTAAAGATAAATACAGACTCAAAGTGAGAGGCTAGAAAAAGATATTCCATGCAAATAGAAGAGGGGGGAAAGCCGGGATAGCTGTCCTCATATCAGATAATTATATCAGCAATACTTATATCAAAATACTTTAAAACAAAGGCTGTAACAAGAGACAAAAACAGGGTATTACGTAATGATAAAGGGATCAATCCAACAGCAGGATTTAACACTTGTGAATATCTACGTACACAACGTCAGAACACCGAGATACACAAAGCAGGTATTAATAGACATAAAGGGAGAAACTGACAGTAAAAAATAAGAGGCTTTAACACCCACCTACATCAACGGATAGATAGCCAGGCAGAAAATCCTTCAGGAAACAGTGTCTTTGAAGGACACATTAGATAACCAGATGGACTTAAGAGATATATACAGAACATTCCTTCCAAAACCAACAGAATACATATTCAAGAATACATGGAACATTCTCCAGGACAGATCACACATTAGACCACCAAACCAGTCTCAACAGATTTAGGAAGACTGAAATCATATCATGCATCTTTTGGGACCCTGACAGTATGAAATTAGAAATCAATTATAAGAAAAAACACGAACACATGGAGGCTAAACAACATATTACTAAACAACTAATAAGTCAATGAGGAAATCAAAGAAGAAATTTAAACATATATAAAGACAAATGAAAATGATAACACAGCAGTCCACAACCTCTGGGATGCAGCAGAAGCAGTTCTAAAGGGGAAATTTATAGTGATACAGGCCTATCTTAGGAAATAAGAAAAATCTTAAAACAACAACCAAATCTTACACCCAAAGGAACTCGAAAAAGAACAAGTAAAGCCCAAAGTTAGCAGAAGGAAGGAAATAACAAGATCAGATAAATAAATGAAATAGAGATTAAAAAAAAAAAACAATAGAAAAGCCCAATGAAACCAAGAGCTGGTTCTTTTAATAGTTAAATAAAATTAAAAAGCCATCAGCCAGACTCATTATGAAAAAGAGAGAGAGGACCCAAATAAATAAAATCAGAAACAACAGAGGAGAAGTAACAGCTGACACCACAGAAATACAAAGGAGTATAAGAAACTACTGTGAAAAATTATCTGCCAATAAATTAGACAACCTAGAAGAAATGGATAAATTCCTAGAAACATACAATCTTCCAAAACTGAAACAGGAAGAAACAGAAAATCTAAAAAGACTAATTACTAGAAACAAAATTGAATTGGTAATCAAAATATTCCCAACAAACAAAAATCGAGGACCAGATGGAATCACAGGTGAATTCTACCAAGCATTTAAAGATGAGTTAATCTCTATTCTTCTCAAAGTATTCCAAAAAATAGAAGAGGAAGAAAAGCTTCCAAATACATTCTGTGAGGCCAGCATTACCCTGATGCCAAAACCAGACAAAGATACCACACAAAAAAAGAAAACCACAGGCCAATATCCCTGTTGAACACAGATGCAAAATCCTCAACAAAATAATAGGAAAATGCATTCAATAATATATTAAAAGGACCACTCATCACAATCAAGTGGGATTTACTGCAGGGATATAAAGATGGTTCAAATATTTGCAAATCAATCATGTGTTACACCTCAATTAACAAAATGAAGGATAAAAATCATATGATCATCTGAATAGATACAGAAATAGCATTTGACAAAATTCAATATCTGTTTATGATAAAAAATGGGGTTAGAGGAAACGTACCTCAACCTAATACAGGCCATATATGAAACCCACAGCTAATGTCATCCTTGACAGTGAAAAACGGAGAGCATTCCCTCTAAGATCAGGAACAAGACAAAGACGTCCACTCTCACCACGTCTTTCCACAAAGTACTGGAAGTAAGTCCTAGCCACAGTAATCAGATAAGAAAAAGAAAAGGCGTCCAAATTGGTTGAAGAAAGAAAGAAGACCACTGTCTTTAGAAAGAAGACTGTCACTACTTGCAGATGACATGATACTATACATAGAAAACCCTAAAGACCACCAAAAAATGACTACATTAAATAAATTCAGTAAAGTTGTAGGATACACAAAATATATAGAAATCTGTTGCATTTCTATATACTAATAACAAAGTAGCAGAAAGAGAAATTTAGAAAACAATTCCATTTATACTTGCACCAAAGCAATAAAATACCTAGGAAAACTCAGTCAAGGAGGTGAAAGACCTGACCTCTGAAAATTATAAAACACTGATGAAAGAACTTGAAGACACAGAAACAAATGAAAAGACCACAATCATCAAATATCCATATTACCCAAAGCAATTACAGATTCAATGCAATCCCTATTAAAATACCAATTGTATTTTTCACAGAACTAGGACAACTAATAGTAAAATTTCTATGGAACCACAATTGACCCCAAATAGCCAAAGCAATCTTGAGAAAGAACAAAGCTAAAGGTATCCCAATTTTAGCTTTCAAGATATACTACGAAGCTATAATAATCAAATCAGTATGGTACTGGTACAAAAATAGAGGATGGATAGAATAGAGAGCCTAGAAAGAACCCACACTTATATGGTCAACTAATGGACAAGAAAGGAGGCAAGACTATTTAATGGGCAAAAGACAGTCTCTTCAATAAATGGTGCTGGGAAAACAGAGAGCTACATACAAAAGAATGAAACCGAACCACTTTCTTACATCATACACAAAAATTAATTCAAAATGGATTAAAGCTCTAAGTGTCAGACATGAAACCATAAAATTCCTAGCAGAAAACATAGGCAGTAATCTCTTTGACATTGGCCTTAGCAACGTGTTTATAGATATGTCTCCTGAAGCAAGGGAAACAAAAGCAAAAATAAGCTATTGGGATGACACCAAAATAAAAAGCTTCTGCACAGAAAAGGAAATCATCATCAACAACAAAACAACTAAACAACAAAACAACAACAACAGAAGTGGGAGAAAATACTTGCGAATGACGTATCCAATAGAGGGTTAGTATCCAAAATATATAAAGAACTTTCACAACTCAACACTACAAAAGCAAATAATTCAATTAAAAAATGGGCAGAGGACCTGAACAGACACATTTCCAAAGACATCCCGATGGCCAACAAGCATATGAAAAGATGCTCAGCATAGCCCATCAGCAGGGAAATGCAAATCAAAACCACAATGAGAGATCGCCTCATCCCTGTCAGAACGGCTGCGATCGAACAGACAAGAAACAACAAGTGTTGGCGAGGATGCGAAGAAAAAGGAGCCCTTGTTCACTGTGGGTGGGAACGCAAGCTGGCACAGCCACTGTGGGAACCAGTATGGAGGTTCCTCAAAAAGTTAAAAATAGGAATATCACATTATCCAGTAATTCCACTAGTAGGTATTTACCTAAAGAAAATGAAAACGCTAGGGGCACCTGGGTGGCTCAGTCGGTTAAGCGTCTGCCTTTGGCTCAGGTCATGATCCCAGGGTCCTGGGATGGAGCCCTTCATCCGTCTCTGTGCTCAGCAGGGAGTCTGCTCGCCTTCTGCCTCTGCCCAGCCCCCCACCTCCACTCGTCCTCTTTCGCTCTCTCAAATAAATAAAAAATCTTAAAAAAAAGAAAATGAAAACATTCAAAAAGATACAGGCACCCCTATGTTTACTGCAGCATTATTTACATTAACCAAGATGTAGGGGCGCTCTAAGTGTCCACCAATGGATAAAGGAGAATATTACTCAGTTATAAAAAATATAACACGGATGCACCTAGAGGGTATTATGCTAAGTGAAATAAGTCAAAGAGAAAGACAAATACATATGATTTCACTTAAAAACAAAACAAACAAAAAGCAGAACAGACTCACAAATACAGAGAAACGATGGTTGCCAGAGGGGGAGGGAGGCAGAGTGGGTAGGGGAAGTGGGAGACACGGACTTCCAGTTAGGGACTGAATAGTCACGGGAGGAAAGGCACGGCGTGGGGAATACGGTCAGTGGCACGGCGCAGTGCTCTATGCTGTCGACGTGAGCTCACTTGCGGTGAGCACCGCGTAACACACGGCTGTTGAATCAGTGCTTACCCCCGAAACTAACGTAACACTGTGTGTCAACCAGGCCTCAATAATAATTTTTAAAAAAGAATAAAGACAGAGGTTTAAAGGAGATTCTGTCTTCCCAGAGAGTAATTTCTTTAAAAAAGGGGGCGGATTAAGTAAGAGTCCCCTCACACTTTCTCCCACCTTCTGATTTGATTTTCTTATTTAATTTAATTAATTAATTTGACAGTGAGAGAGCGAGAGAAAGCACAAACAGGGGGAGCAGGAGAGGGAGAGGGAGAAGCAGTCTCCCCACGGAGCAAGGAGCCTGATGTGGGACTCGATCAGAGCGGAAGGCAGATGCTTAACCTTAACCTACCGAGCCACGAGCCACGTTGGCACCCCTCCCACCTCCTGATTTCAGGGAGTTTCATTATTATTCGGCACTTCACAGTGTCTGCAGGGCCCCTCCCGATCCCTCCACTGCAAACAGTGTTCCTTCAGCCAAGATGTTCTTCCAGAGCCCCCACTCTCTCTGTGCAGCTCACGTTTGTTGAATGATAAAGGAAGATGCTTTTGGCAAACCAAGAATGTTTTCCAAATAATATTTCTTCATACAAAACCCAAACTCAATTGATGGGTACACTTGTTCTTTCGGTAGAATGTTAGGATTAAAAGGCACCCCAGACGTCGCCCAGGAAAATCCTCTTTTCCTGATGAGGAAAAACATCTCAACACGCTAAGCGACCAAAGGTGACAAAACGGAACACAGGGGTGGTGTTCACAGCTGGTGCCCCTTCCTCCCACAAATCAGGCAACCGCGTCTTGCTGAACCTGACCTGCCACAGGTGTGTGAGCCAAGCTCCGCTCTCTGCAGTGAAAACTAGCAGAACCACAGTCTGATGAAGAAGGACGAGGCCGGAGCCAGGGCTGTGCAGGAAGTGCCACCTTGGTTCAGCGGGCCCTTTACCAGCCCGGGGCAGACGGGAGGCCTGATCTCCCACAGGCCCAGGCGAAACTTCTGGATCCGTGAAATGGGAAATGCCTGTTGTTTTGACTTCAGGCTTTATCAGATAGAAGATTAAGCATCTGCCTTCGGCTCAGGGCGTGATCCCGGCATTATGGGATCGAGCCCCACATCAGGCTCCTCTGCTAGGAGCCTGCTTCTTCCTCCCCCACTCCCCATGCTTGTGTTCCCTCTCTCGCTGGCTGTCTCTACCTCTGTCGAATACATAAAATCTTAAAAAAAAAAAAAAAGAAGAAGATTAAATAGATGGGCTGTCCCTGGCGAGTGAAGACCCCTGGTTTCCTGTCCCCTCACCCTTCTCCTTGACCAGGAACTCCAGGCGGCACAATGGAGCCACGAGGGCCACGCTCTGCAGCCCCCCGGGGCACCACACAGTAGCGCACCCTCCCTGAGCTCTCCGCTTCCGGGCCTCAGCTGCTTCATCTGTACAGACGGGGTGACACGGCCCGATGCGCAGCGGCCCCGAGAGGCTAAGCCCAGACTGTGTACGTGCTGCTCGCCGCGGTGCCCGGCACACTGTAAGAACGACCAACGGCTGCTACGGACGGACTCCGGGAGGCCGGTTCTTTAGAACCATGCGAGAGTGTCAGGCATCTCTGATTTGAAGCTCAGGACCGTGGAAATGTCAAGGGGAGAGGGAGCGCAGAAATGGGAATGTTCGCATGTTTTCGTATGCCGTGCGGTTTGGGGAGATTAAGTCACGTCACTGTCCCTTCACGAACACGTTTCTGGTGGACACAGGGCTGGCGAGGCAAAGACTGACCGGTACGAGAAAGGCCTGCTGACAGAGAGCCGGGCAGTCAGTGGAAAGGTCGCTGGCTGTGGAGGATGGTTATTGGTTTGTACCGTAACTTGGCTCAGTTTGCAGCGAAAAGCTCATAAGAAAAATGCATTTCCTTAAAGACACTATAATAACAGATCTTTTCTCCTTGAAGCTTCAGAAGACTCTAAGACCGTCTACTCTAGCTCTTCTCGGAAAGCAGTTTCCCTGGAAGTCAGCCCAAGGTGTTGCTAGTGCAGCTCTAAGGACAAAGCACGTCCAAGCTTGTGTTTCTTTATTCCCTCCCCGCTCCCCTCGGCAGAGCTCTGAGCTGCGTGGAGGGGCACGAAGCCAGGGCTGGTGCTGAGAAGTTCAGGCCCCGCTCTTCAATCATGCTTCCATCCGCAGACAAGGTCAGGGCTGGGGACAGGGCACCCAGCCAGGTCAGCGGCCTCCTGCTCTTGGGACCTCACCAAGTTTCTTGGCGGCCACCTTGACGGAGGCCGGACGTGGGCCCAGCAGACAGGCCCAGAGCGCCCTTCCCCACCCCCACCGCACTGCGTCTGCTGGAAGGCACTTGGCCTCAGCTGTCCCACCGCCTGGATGAAGGCGAGTCCAGCAAAGGCTCCTCGCTGCCCCACCCCGACGCCAACTGAGGCATTCTGTACCAGGCGAAAGGAGGGGGGAGAGGAACCCACTTGAAGAGCCGTCAAAGCCTGGGTCCACTTGCCAAAACTTTCAGGAACTGCGAGCCCCACCTAGAGAAGGAAGCGAATTGAACGAGATTCCCTTAATTGCTTCTCCTCCCGGTTTTCACAGCCCTTGTTTCTCAACCACCTGCAGAGATGAGACTGAGTGGAAGGAGTGTCCGGCTACCCCAGATCGATGTGTCATGGCTTCCTCTGCTCTCCTGACCTCTGTTTCTTCTCCCTGGGCATTTTCTCCTTTTCCTCTCCTTCTTATTCCCCACTCCAGGAGGTCTCAGGCTGTGCTCATTCCCTGAGGTGTGGTTAGGGGGCTCTGAAGGGGTGGGGGCAGGAAGACACCCAGTCTGCAACTCATATCAGCTTTTGCTTTCCAACATTTTAAGCTCTTTAAGCTCTTACCTACCAGTGGAGAAGGTAAAGGAAGGGGATTCTCAGTGTGAGCCAAATGTCTCAGAGTAGGAGGTGTAGGCCTTCCTCTACCCCTAGATTAGAAAATGAGACTCCCTCGGGCTGAAGGAAGGAGGGAAAAGAGATCTATGGGTCTGACCAGGGGTCCAAGTCTCCCTTTTTTTTTTTTTTTTTTTTTTAGCAGAACATGGAGAAGGAGCAAGACTCTAAAGGGAAGTACCCACTCTGAGGACATGGGTTTGCTGGGACTGAAGGGGTTCCAGAGACATAGGGCTTTCAGCGCTAAAACCAGAACACCCCAGACAAAGCAGGAGGGTTGGCTAACTCACAGTACACATCCAGGCAGATAAGACCATGAGGGGCTTTGCAAAAGATTCCTGCTCCCCAAGTAAGGCCTGAAGATGGGATGCCATGAATAGGAAAGGGGGATGTCTCAAGGGCAGCCTGTGTGAACTAATGCTCGGGGACACCTGAAATCTCCTATAAGGCCATGGGGGAAGAGCCCAAGAATAACAGCCGACATTTCCTGCCAGTCCAGTGTAATGGGAGCTCCAAGTCAGAAACTAGGTTGAGAACCATGATACAGTATTTCCCACATATCCGAGTATGTGACTGAGATTCACCCCCATGCGGAAGCCAGTCCAAGATGACACACAGAGGCCGATAGCCAGAGCACCATGAGACTCCAGCTTGTAGCAGAACGTGCGTTAGTGACTGGGGCACTGATGTGGCTTTTATTCCCTCAACCACTGGGATTCACACCTTCCAGGTTTTATTTGATGAATGCATCCTTTAGTCCCTGGCCAACAATCACTTCTTCCTCCCAACCAGTCTCCATGTCTAGGACAATGACAACCGGGGGACGACAGCTGAGGAATGTCCTCCCAGTCACTGTCTTGCTTAGAAGGGTATGGAAGAGAGGAGGGGAAGGCATGGGTTCAGAGGTGGGCATTCGGAGCCCTCTGATAATAACTGTCCCAGAAGCAGTCCAGATAGAGAGATGACACGAAGAAACCTTCTTTCCGCCGTGAGGAAGATTAGGTTTGGGATAGGAGCTACTTAATGGTTTAATTCCATTTCCCACACTAAATGAATTTGGGAAATGTTGAAACTATAATCTTTAAATTTTTTAAAGTTTTTACGTAAACTCCAGTTAACATACAGTGTAAAATATTAGTTTCAGGTGTACAATATAGTGATTCAACACTTCATACAACACCCAGTGTTGTCACGTGTCATCACATGTGCCCTCCTTCATCCCATCACCTATGGGGGTTGGGTTGAATAACGTTTACATTTCTTAAGCAATTAGGGTAATGCTGAGAACTGGGACTGTGAAAGTTCTATCTTCGATTCTAAACCGCCTCCTCCAACCCAGCCCCCACCCTGGCTGGGAATCACAGATGACGGCGAGCCCAGCCTCGGTGGCCAAGCAAGCATGGCGCCCACAGCAGACACGAGCCTGCAGATGGGAAGGACACAGGAATCCATCTGCAGTTGCCACAGCCCCACATCGAACACTATTTATCAGAGCGGTGTTTTCATGTGTCACCTGCTTCCTTATTTATGAGGAAATTGGATTTTGCTAACTTCAAAGGGAGTTTTCACAGAAGACCAAAGTTAAAAACACAGGCCATCTCCCTCAGCATGTTGCCCGTGCAGCTAGAGCGTGCCGTGACGAGAAGGCACAAAGAGCAGTAAGGGGTTGCTTCCCGTCCTACAGGATGCTCAGACTTGTGAACAGTCTTAGAGTAGAGCAAATGGCGATTCCTTGCAACAGATGACCTTTGAACCAGTGTTGCTGGAAAAGCCCCGGTTGCCTTTGATAGGCAGTGATACAACGGCCCAGGCCTGCTGAAGACGGGAGTGAAGAAGAAAATGAGCCCTAGGTGCAGAAGAGAGGGGCCAGACTGCTGTGCGGGGCATGTTTCTGCAACCTCAGACCACAGTCAGTTCTTGTCTCCCGGTCACGGGTTTGGATCTGAACGCTAACTTTCCCTCACCATCACCCTTCGTGAGGGGAAAGCTTGGGCATCATTCTGGACTAGGGGGACTGGCAGGGCCGCTCTTAGCAATTCAACTGCCTCCAACAAGTCACTAGCGCGGTGGCCCTGGGAAGAGAAAGGTATAATCTGAGGACTTCCCTGTGGATGTGGATACACTTCTAACTGAGCAGGTGCATGAATAACCTCTGGAGCTCAGCCCTACTCCAAGTGCGTAGGAAAGAATCGGCGTGCTCATCGCTTAGTGGGCTGGCGATCATGATAATGACTTCCATTTCTTCAGTACGTACCCCTACGTGCAGGCACGACGCGGAGAGCTTTGCAAACATGACCTATTTAATTACCTATAATAATCCTGGGGAACAGGCATTGTTGTACCCAACCTGTCTAGCTACATGGTAGACATCCAATATCTGGTGAATGAGCGAGTAAGCAAAAGTAACGAACCCTCTCCTTCCCTCACAAGAGAAACACACACGGAGCATGTGCTGAGCCAGACGGCATGTTACGGTATATGTACGACTTAGTGGACCCTCTCACTGCCTATGAGGTAGGTTTAAAAATTTGCTTTATATATGGGGTCTGTCCAATGTCACACAGTAAGTGGAGAAGCTGTAATTCAAGCCCAGACCTGTCTGCCTTCTTCCTACTTTATCAAACTGCTAGGAAATGGGTATAGGGTCCAGATCCAAGGAAGGGGGAAGGGGAGGAAGGAGGAGTTCTCAGAAGATGTGGATAAATGTTGGGGTGCCTGGGTGGCTCAGTGGGGTAAGCAACTGACTCTTGATTTGGGCTCAGGTTATGATCTTAGGGTCCTGGGATCGAGCCCTGCATCAGGCTCCCTGCTCAGTGGGGAGTCTGCTTGTCTCCCTCTCCCTCGGCCTCGTCCCCTGCTCACAACCACACACGCTCTCTCTGAAATAAATTAATAAATCTTAAAAAAAAAGATGTGGATAAATGTCTTCCAGAAAAAAAGGGAGAGCTAAAGTGTAAGGAGAAGAGGCTTGCAGAAGGAAGCCGGGGACTTGGAACCATTAACAAGAGGGGAGACCTCGTCCTTCCCAGGATCCAAATGTTCCACACCCTTCTGCCGTAGAAGCACAGAACTGACTTCCATGTTGGCCAAGGAATGGGACAGATCTACCTACAGTTCTGCTTAAAAGGTAGGCCAGGGCAGCTCACACCATGTAAGGTGGTGTGCTTGTCTATCTCCAGTGTCTCAGTGACACTTGTGAAGGCAAAGGAGAGAAAAAGACACAAGGCAGAGGAGAAAAAGCACTGTCCACTGTGTGACCCTGGCTGAGGTTTTCGAGCCCTCTGGACCCCAGATTCTGCTATAATGAGGGGAGGGGGCCCCATGATCTGTACAGTTCTAGGGTCTGAGTTCTTATCCTGTGGAAGGAGTGCCCTAGTGGACTGAGAAATCCACTTGGAATCCTGGTGCTGGGTAACCTTGTATTTGTGCTTCCATGGCCAGGGACCTCCTTTAGGGTAACACCTCTCATTTGCTCCCAGAGGGGGAGGCTGACTTAAGGGACTGGTGAGTTTGGGGGGAGGGGCAGAGTTCAGGCTGGCTCAGCCCTCTGTCATTCTCTCTGGGATCCACCTGTTACTGAGAGCACACCTTCTCCGCTCGTAGGAGGTAAGCTGACAGGAGAAACCCCCCGAGGCAAGGCTATACTGTTGGCTGGGCCTGGGAGAGGGTGAGCTGGTCTCTGTTTCAGGAATGAAACATTAATAAGCTGTTCCTACAATGCATCTTCTGACACGTTCCTTAGGTACTCTTAGGTGATTTTTTAAATGTTTTAATGCATTTTTAAATTATTTTTACTTTTATTTTTGAAGATTTTATTTATTTACTTATTTTAGAAAGAGAGAGTATGTGTGTATGAGCAGGGGAAAGGGCATGGGGAGAGGGCGAGGGACAAGCAGACTCCGCACTGAGCACAGAGCCCGATGTGGGACTTGATCCCAGGACCCTTAGATCAACACCTGAGCCCAAACCAAGAGTCTGACGTTCAACCAACTGAGGCCAGGAGCCCCTTAACACATTTTAAAGGCTTTATTTTTAAGTAATCTCTACACCCAACATGGGGCTCAAACTTACAACCCTGAGATCAAGTCACACGCTCCACCAACTAAGCCTAGCCAGGCGCCCCTCAAGGTTTAGTCTTTATCTGCTTGACTCTTATGTCTCTCGGTTGTTCAGAACTTGGACAAGGAAGAAGGAATGATTTATTAGGTCTCTAGAGAAATTTCAACACTCAGCTCTGTTGCTTTCCTCCTGTCCCAGAGCAGGCTGCCATTAAACTTCTCTGAACCGAAGTACACCATCTATTAAAAGAAAAAAAAAGGAAGAAGGATAATAATCATACCACCGTCACAGGATTATTTGTGAGGCTGGAGATGGTAAATACATAGATAGCATAGCACCTGGTGCACGCAGGTGCCCAGTAAGTGGAGGTATTCTTGGCTTCAGGAATTATACACTACGGAGAGTCAAAGTTATTAATGCCTAATACTCGGTCGCCTCTCAGGAGGGTTTTCTGATTAGCCGAGGGCTGCATGCACAGCTGACCTTCCCTTCCCCATGGTGATGCAGTCATTCACTCAACGAATTGCCTCTCTGAGACGGCGGAAGAATTTCAAGTTGGGAAGGACCTCAGAGCGCAGCCTAAGATGGCAGCTGTTCACCGGGCCTCACTGCAGAAGGAGGAGAGGCTGCTAAGGCCCACTTGGGGAAGAGGGCTTCAGGGCCTCACCCTCCTGAGCCCTGACCCTTGCAACACACCCACAGCAGGTGGGAGCTGGGCTCCAGAGAGGCTGCTCCCAAGACGGCACATAAAGCCAGGCCCCTACACACAGCAGGCTCAGAGCCAGGCACCAGGAAACATGAGCATACAGTTAGTTTTCTTGCAGACAGTCGGGGGCCCCTGACAAATAGGTGTCTCAATTCCTTTCTATCTAAAGCCAGGGTAGTAGCATTTGCCACCAAACAGCTGGGCTGTGAGGATTACCATCATCTATAAATGGGCCTTAATGCAAACTATCATATTGACACACATGTTAGCTTCTTCCTAAAACATGCACACTTGGGGGCACCTCTCCAGGGTGCCTCACCATCAGCTGGCTTCCCCCAGAATAGCTGGGGAGTGGCAGGACCCAGAGCCACTGCTGTTCCTGGGAGAACGGCCGTCTGGACGTGAAGACGCCATTACGGCAACGTCAGCTACCAAGAGCACTGTGTCCTTTTCAGAAACTTCACATCGTGTTCATAATCCAGTCAGAGAAGTTGCACAATATTCATTACTTTTTTTTTTTTTTCCTGATTTGTACGGGCTGCCCTGGGGAGAGAAGGGAAGTCACTGGAGATCTGCCAGTTGGCTTGGGATGAACCAAAACCTGACAGAGACGGGTCACCGAGTGTCTTTGCTATTGATGGGACTAGGAGAAAAGGATCATTGAAACCGAGTTAACTGCAAGGAAAGCCAGCCGTGGGGAGAGAAGGCTTTGAGATATTACAAAATCAAGCCTGCCACAAAGGCTTGGAAGACAGAGCCCAACATTTTGAGCGCTGAAAAACGGGACTGGCAGGCAGTGTGGGTGGCGGGGGTGGGCTATGAAGCAGGGAGGGGAGGGGGTGTGTTTTCCAAGCAGCGGTGGGTTTTTCTTTGCCCTGGACTGGACAAGATCATCTGCGGCCTTTCTGAGCAGTGTATCTGTTAGGAAGACAGGAAGCTACGGCCATTTCTGATCCACTTTGTGTCTCATACCCAATAGACGCCAAAGGACCGTAGGCTGGTAGCTGTAGGGCCTGCACGAAGGCAGACAGGAGCGTCTTGTCTCTCCTCCAGGGGCTGAGCAGGGCACGGGCAGGGATGCCCACGGCGGAGGAGGGACGTGCGGTGCTGGGCGTCACACAGCTCTCCACTCGTGAGACTGACAGAGGTGACTGGCGTCTCACCAGCATCTGGTCACCAGTCATTTCATGCATTTGCTCCCAGGGCTGCGTGACAGCAGCCCTGGGAGCACCGCGGCAAGGGGACGCAGCTGGATGGCCCCGCACATGCTCCGTGCACCCACAGCCCTCGGAGGCTGGAGATCCAGGCCACATAAACCACCGCTCGTGGCTCCTTGTGATCCCAGGCCAAGTCCTCAGCACAGAGGAGAAGTACGATGTGCAAAAAGCCAGAAAAGCACGCAGTTCACTCTCTCCCCACTCTGTGATGCGGCAGCGCGGCCTCCGCAGAGCCCACCTCTCGGCTGGGCACCAGGAGGACCCAAAAGCCGCATTCTCATTCTGCAGGAGCTCAGGAAGGTGGAGGGATTCACCCCCGTGCCACGAGGCAGGCAGGAGCCACCTACTGCTGCACCTGACTAGGGCCGCCTTTACCCAGGAGCTCCTCGCAGGAGTCTGGAGGGGAAACCGTCACTCTCCAAGCGTTCGCCCTCGGCCCACAGCTCTCTTCCCACGCCCATCCCCACTTCCGCTGCGAGAACAAAGCACTGAAGAGGAATGCGAGGCTCCACATGATTAAAAGACGGCAAATTAAACAAGAGCCAAATAGTCAACAGAAGTAAAATGTTAATTAAGACAAGAATAACTGCAGTTGAACAACAGAGCCAACCCACAGCGACTCTGGTGGTAGGCACACAGCGAAGTGTTCTTTCCTGTTTGCTAAGCCCGGCTTGGCGAGCGCACATTCACAAGCTTGCAGTGTTCCCAGGCAAAGCGTCGGCAGCCTGACGTCTTGACAGAGTAATGAATTTGAGTCCGCAGGAAACGAAGTAAAACACCAATTTTAGTTCATAAATGGCGCATTTTAGTAAGCACACTATGTACTTTACTGATTAGTTAGTAGCTCTTGGTTGTAGGCGAAAATGAAAACCCATGCAATTTTGCCATTTGCCTATAAGAATTGAAGAAAGAACATTCTGGAATGTTCAGGTCAGTTTGGAACCATCCGGAAGAGTCTTATGGCCCACCAGTGGGTTTCAAACCTAGAGGAACACTGATCTATAACATCAGAGTTAGGCTAGATATCTGTGTCATCAATGGACAAGAGATGCACGCTTCGGGAGACATTTCCATGAGGACCTGTGTGTGGATACCATAAGAAATAAGAGGTGTGTCATTCCTGCCATTGCGTCAGCCTGCAGAGCCCCACAGGGGAACTTCTCAGTCAGGCTCCTGGTACGTGCTGGGAGGGAGGGGGAGGCCACAGAATCTCCTTGATGGAAATCTCTGAGAACAGCCAGCCCAGCCTCCCAGAAGCTTTGACACTGACTTGCCTGAGGGGAAAAGGTGGGCCCTGACCACTCCCCCCCCAACAAGCCTTTTCTGGATCTGTAATTGCATGATTCATCCTTCACCCTTTTCAATGCCCCTACACCTGTCCTGTCCTCCACAAAATCTGCCCTGTAAAAGCTTTTGCTCAACTGTCAGCAAACGGACGTGTGACGGACGCCGGAGAGATCTACCACAGACAGTACTTGCGACTGCCTCTCCCCCTGCTTAGCAATACATACTGGGGAAGGGCTTGGGTCCTGGAGGCAAAGCAGCTACGGGTTTCAACCTAGTTCTGCTCCGAGCTGCGTGCCCTCTCAAGCCTCATCTATGAATTGGAGATACTATCTCAAAGGGCTGTGGGGAAAACGAACAACTGATGTGAGGGCAGGGCGAGTGCTCAGCATACAGCCGGCAACGCAGGGAGCGCCAAACAGCCCACGGCTACTGCTGCCCTTGTCAGCGGGTGACCTCCCGCGGGCGCTCTCCGCTCTCAGCCAAACGCGATGTCTTCATGAACCTCTCCTCATTTCTACGCCCCCCTTCGCGAACTGCGTAGTCCCGTGCCAGCGCCCACGCACGCACCTCTCCGCACTGCTACCCAAAAGTCTCAGGCGAACGCCTCCTACTGCTCCCGCATCTCTCAGGCTGGCTAGCTTGTCAGCTCGCTGTGTATTGGCTCTGTCACCACAGTCCCCTTCCCCTTTATGCCCGGGTTCAGACGGTTGGAATACAGCATAAACGAGCACCCAGTTGTTGGATAAATAAATGTGGGAGGTGTACCCGTGTGATTTTTTCAGGTATACACATATTTGTATTTATGACGGAGAGACAAGCGATGAGACATGATGACACGCGGGGTTTGGTCTCCCAGTCTGCAAGTGAGTTACTGCGCAGCCTTAGGCCGGGTGTCTATAAAACGCAGCCAACTGCCACCTGCCTCCCTCCCGGGGCTGGCCAAGATGGATCGGGCTTTGAAGCAGCAGGGCTGAAACACGACCAGCGCCTTGATGTTAAGTGAAGAAGAGTATCTGGGTTCTGACGGGAACAAATGGGTCTCATTCTCTTTTAGCATTTCCCAGCTCCGATTGCACCAAACCAGGCCAATAAAATAGGCCTCGGCACTTTTAAATCAGATTTCCAGAAATCTTCCCCCAGGAACTCATGACAGTGCCAGGAGATTTTTCAAAAGGCTAATCTAAATTCCTTCTCACTTTAGGCTCCTTTCCCTTTGTCTTCTGCCAAATGAGATCACCAACAGCTCTGACCACAATTATACGGTGATTATCTTTATTCTTAAGATCTGTATTTCACTGTTTTCCAGTAGGTGATTTAGACTAGAGGCGACTGTTTCCTCCCTATCAGAATTCACATCAAGTTTTTTTCCTCTTCCTTCTCCATGCTTCCACCTCTCTCTCCCTCTCCTAACCCTCGGGCCTCCCGGCAGCGCCCGTGTTCGCCCGTACTGCCTGGTCCTGCAGGAGCCACCGCAAGGGAAAGGCCGCTCCGACCGCTGGTGTAGGCCGGGCCTACTGCGCCAGCCCCACGATCAGAATCTGAGGACCCAGCCCTGCTGGCAACACGGATGCACCATCATCTGGATCCCGGCTAGCTGAGCCTTTCTGTGAGTCAGGGACAGTCACTCTCCCTGCACATCTGGTGTAGGGTCCGTCGCCTTTATAATGGTAATGAAGGTGTGGCTAATACTGAGGCTACTTATGGTCTTCGAAACAGTTTGAACTCCCAAGGGAAAGGGGATTGGGTTCATATGAGGTGGTGAAATTTCAGAGCGCAGAAAGTATGTCCCTCAGGATCACAAGGCAGAGGAGAGAAGCACAAACATGGGACAGGCCAGTGGCTTACACATACGATTTAGCGGCATAGCCCTGTCGTCAAATGAAGTCTGCGGTGGAATCCCACTCCCAGCTCCCATCAGAGGGGCACTGCTCTGTGCGGAAGGCAGTGTAAGGGGGTGGAGGCACAGGGCCAGAGCCCAGGCTTCTGCCTCCTCACCCCTGCTCTCCTCTCCTGAAGAGGTGGTTCCTCCAGCATCCACAAGGAGCCCCTAGGCTTCCACAAGTGCAGGAGCCACAGAGAAAGAAAGTGAATTTATATATATAGTGAGAGGGGATGGCAAATGACCTTATGGGACCATGTGGCCAACATATCTGCATATCAATGGTCCCACTGCTCTAGTCTTTTCAGTTTATGTTTCTTAGCCTTGATTTTCATGGAGAGAGAGATATATATATATAGTCATAGTATATTTTTGTAATGTATCTCAATATCTTTGCAGAGTAAATTGGTGTCTGATACGTGCACACGGTTCTAGGAAGAGAGAAGCTGGCATATCACATCCATGACTAGACATTCATAGGGTCTGGTTTCACTTGCTATACGACTCACCATTCTGAAAGGTGCTATGGTATTTTTTTAAAAATTTTATTTATTTATTTGAGAGAGAGAGAGAGCACAAGCAGGGGGAGCAGCAGAGGGGGAGGAGGAAGTAGGCTCCCCACTGAGCAGGGCCCCGATGGGATGCGGGCTTGATCCCAGGACCCCGAGGATCCTGACCTGAGCAGAAGGCAGACACTTAACCGCCTGAGCCACCCAGGAGCCGCAGGTACTATGGTATTTTACTATGCTTTACATGCAGGCTTAGAGCAAACCGAAAGAAAATGAAATACACTCTAAAATGAACTCCAAGATTCTTAAGAGCCTCAAAAATGGAGGTTTACACTATAAGATTACACTTTCCCCTGAACAATGAAAGGTATTCTTAATACCACTTATAATAAGATGTTAAACATGGATGGTCTAATCAGTCCCTTTACTTCTGCTGGTATATTTGTTAGGAAGAGGGGCAATAATAAGAAACACTTTGCTAAGTGAGATTTCTGTGGACTTTTAAATTATAAAAGCTGACTTAGAAAAATACTGCTTTGTGTAAATTTGACTAAGGGCTATTAATTTCCTAAATAATCTACAGGAAAACGTAACATATAAATGTCCATCAATTTGAAAGATTCAAGAAAAAAATCTGAAATTCAGACAATTGCAGTATAAAATTTTTTTTCTGATTTTTAAAGGAATATTTATAGCTTGAAAGGGAAAAGCTGGTGAAATATACAAAAATCAGAGAGGCAATTCTTTTCCTATTTCAGGAAAGTTATAGTTCTTGAAGAAGACATTGACAATTAGCTCTCAGTTGACACATACTCATTATGCTGGAATTTCTACAGACTCCTCCCCTTTTTATTTCTGAGACAGGAAACACATTTCTTTCAGCATTGGAAGAATGGCTTTAATGGCCTATATAAGCTACAGCCCAGAAGCCAGAACCATCAGACAGCCTGCTCTCCTCTGGTCAAAGCTAAGAATAACTTTCACATTTTTAAACTGTTGGGAAAAAAATCAGAAGAAGAATAACATTTCTTGACAGGTGAAAATTATATGAAATTCACATTTCAGTGTCCATAAATAAAGGGTTTTGGAATGCAGTCATGCCCATTCATTTGCATTTCGTCTGTGGCTGCCTTCCTACTACCACGGCAGAGTTGAGTAGTTACAACTGAGACTGAATGGCCCCAAAGCCTAAAATATTCATACGATCTGGCCTTGCACAGAAAGATTTGCCAACCCCAGACCTAAGAGATGGAGTCCGCTGGAGGACCTCTCTGTGTGTCCCCGGGGCACGCGGTAGGAGACATACCTGGTTGAACTGGCGCAGGCACTTGTCAAGACACCAGAAACAGCAGAAGCAGCACCTGGACACGCACCTGGACCATGCACCATGCTGCCGGGATCAGCGTCAGAACAAACGAACACAGTCAGAAACCTACCCAGGCAAGAAGGAAGCAGGCAGTTTCTGCAGACACACAGTGCGTTTCTACTCGAGATTTATGCCCCTGGGGCAGCACTCAGTGTGGGAGATTTTCTTCTGTTCTGCACATGCTACTACTACTAATTATTACCATTATTATCACTGAGGAGGGAAGTTTCTCTCCTGTGGGCTTACCTTGCGATGACTGCTACTGACCTCAGCAAAAAGGGAAATGGGTTAGTCCATGTTTACTAGCAAAGGGAAACTAAGCTTTCTGGTTCTAGTTTAAAAAAAAAAGAACTCTCTTTCCATCTTCCCTAAATGTCATCAATGATAAAATCCGCTTTTTCAAACCAGTTTGTACTCTTGAAAAAGCCACATCCCAAAGAGAGTGAAACAAATAATGCATTGTAGATACTAATTATGTGCCCATATAAAAAAAAAAAAGAATCAAGTTTAACTTTTTTTTTGAAAAAAAAAAAAAATTCCCATAGTGAGATTTTCAGGGCTAAATTTCAAGGGACAAATTAGTCCTTTGAAATATAGTTTGGACATATGCACAGCTCAAGAGTGAATAATAAAACTCTTGGAGGAGGGGTGGGATTGAATGTGTCCCACTGACTGCCCAGAGTTTAAAAAAAAAAAAAAAAAAAAAAAAAAGCCCTGTGAACAATCCTGAAATAGTCGTCTCTGAGGACCCCAGAAGTAACGCAGCCTTATATGGACATTTTCTTGTCCCAATGTTAACTCAATTGGATGAAACTTTATCTGGATACTTTTCAGCCCGGCTGTGGTCGTGAATGAGCCATTTCACGCAGGAAAGATCACACAGAGGCGGTGCGAAGTGTTTAAATTGTAGACACAGTGTGGGGAAAACCGTGTCTTCTTAACTGAAGAAAGGACACATTTCTCCAGTAGTGAGATCACTAAAAGGGGGTTTGGCCCCTTGATCCTTCTGGGATCTCAAAAGTGATAAATAACCTTTTAGACCTCTGCCAGAGAGACCAACCCACTGACTTCCCTTTTAGATTTCTGGAAGGCTGCTGGCCCAGAGTGCAAGAAGCCTAGCTCTAGGAAGGATGGCAAGGGCCCCTACTGCTCATTAATTTGTGATTATCTATTGCTAATGTATGTAATGAATATATTTAAAATAGAAACCTGTTCTGCTCTTCAAAAAAACCCTTCTTGAAATTGAAGGATCAATTGCAAAACGAGGAAGGAGGGGCCAGAGGAGCTGGATTTGGCGTGGAATTGGAATGCCTCTTCAAGTCACCAAAATGCATGTGTATTTTTATTGCTTGAAATTTAGCCCTGAAAATCTCACCATAGGATTTATTTCGGAAAAAGTCAAACTTGCTTCTTTTTTAATGTGGGCATGTAATTAGTATCTACAATGCAATCTTTCAATAGAAACCTAAGAAAATGCTCTCTGATCAGGGGAATTGCTTAGCATGTATTTCATGATAAGGAAGCTAGATAATTTTATGTGAAATTCAATCCATTATTCCTAATTCATATACTAATCTTAAGTCTTGATTATAGACCTTAAAAATATCAAACAATTTAAAATATAGGAATAAATCCATGTGTAGAATTTCCCCAATTTACTAAGGACACTTACCTATGTCCAAAAGGTTAGAATCAAGTAAACTTGTGAAACTCTGATCAAGTCACAAGCACTGAGGTGGGGATGGGGGAGGGATTAACATTGTGTGAGAACAGAAAAGTTGGGAAAAGTCCAACCTTCCCTTGTTTGGCAGGCCAGAAATACCATGAGAACAGCTGTTTTCCTGGTGTTCTGGTTTCCACTGGCATTCATAACCAAATGTGCATGGAAATAAAAACCAGGGAGGAGAAAAACCCCCAGGCACAAAAGCCCTACAGTTTTCTGTCTTTTGAGCTGAGATTTAGGTCAGCTTGTCCATTTCTCACTCTTAAGCACTCTTAAGTTTTCTCTTGCTGTCTCTCTCTCTCTTTCGCACACATGCACACTCTCTCTCTCACGCATGCACACACATGCACGTGCAAACACCTGCGCGCACACACACACACACACATTCTCTCTCACACTCACTTACTAAAACTCCCCCCCCACCAGTCACTTCCCATGGCACCCTCTAGGAAACAGAAAAGTAAGGAATATCTTAGCATTAAAACAGAAACAAACAAATATTATTCCTATCTTGTAGTATATTTTCTTACTTAAAAAAAACAAAAACAAAAAAGCAGGATAAATGTCCACAAAAACTTGTCAAAGTTTTATCTGAAAAAGTCCTCCCCTTTGTTCAGCATTTAAATGAGAAGGAAAACCTGCTAACTCAGAACTACTCCCTCCCCACCCCACCTCCACTACCTTGTGGGCAAAAGCAAAACAAAACAAAACGAAACAAAACAAAACCCAACAACAACCCAAAACAACAACCCCAAAAAACCCAACAAACAAAACCGTAAACAAAACGGAGGCTGGGGACAAAAAGGTTGCTGGGGGCGGGGGTGGGATGGGATCCAAAGAACACTGGAGGCTTCGGAATGGCCACTGCCACGGGTCCACACTCCTGTCCTGGGGCCTGCCCGGCGTCCAGGGGTTCCCTTTTCTGCCCCTCCCGCGCCCGCTGCAGGGCACACTGAGGACATCCTACCTTGCCTTTCAGCGCGCTGGAAATGTACATGAGAATGGTTCTCGGAATCCTCGTGGCAGTGATTAGAAAGGACCCTTTTATGGCGGTTCCTTGATGGTAGCAGAAGAGAATGGAGAGAGACCAAAGGACTGGGCGATCAGGGGGGTCATTTTTATTCCTGGGAATGGGGGGAAGAAAAGACAGCATTTAAAACACACCATTTAAAATGTCTCTCTGGTTCAAATCATCAGCAGGACTAACATTTATAAAGCAGTAATGCAATAAGCATTTGGCAAAACTTTTATACTCATTGGTAACTAAGGTTATTTCTTGGACTAACTCCTTTTCATGGCACTCAATGCTGCAAACAAACAGAATGGAAAATTAAAAAAAAAATACTGCAGAATGAAAATAAACAAGCTTCCCTCTTTACCATGCCTCCCCCCTTCCCCAATCCTGTAAATTTTCTCTTAATCTCATTTTCACTTTCAGAAGTTTAATTACATAATAATTTCCAAGGTCTATATTACATATGTAAATATTGCCAGCATTAGCTTGGTGATTAAAAATCACCATGAAATCATGTGGCCAGGAAGGGCAGCCACAGGGACACCAGTGAGCTCCAGCTTCATGTTAAAGGGACAGAAAGTTCCAGCTTCCGCACAGCTCAGGGCTCCTAAAATCTAGCTGATTTCTACTCCGCTCTTTAAAGGTCACTTCAGTGTGAATCATTTGTGGAACTTGTCATGACAGAGCAACCAAGAACGCAAGAGCCAGTTTCACAAGCAGGGGGGAAACAAAAAGTGAAAAAGAACAGAATGGCACGGCCCTCACTCTACCCCAAACCTGAAAGATGAAACAAAGGAGGGAGGGCTGGCGCCACCCCTCCCCTGACCCCCTCAATTCCCCGCTGGTGCCAGTTCTAGAAAATGAGGCCCTTTCCGAGAAGCCCCCTCACTGATTCCAAGTGAAGCTTGGTTACTTCATAATGGATTATTCTACGACTCGCTCTGGTTGCTAATAAGTCACTATGAATTAAGGTTTTGACAAGAGCCTAGGTTTTGAGGGAGAGAAAAGGAATGCGGCCAGAAACGTCTCAAGAGTTGGCAAAGAGCTGTATTTTGCTGTTACTGAAATCATCCAGGAAGGAAAGGAGAACCCGAAAGTCCTATTGGGAGTGGAGTAACTCTGATCCAGTCGCCCCACGAAAAGGGTGATGTGTGTTTTAACTCAGTATTATTGAAAATAGGAAATGCCAGGGAAACTATTGCTGATCTGAATTCATGTTGGTCTGATAAACCAGAAGAGCAGTACCGGCCAGGAAAATCTGACATGGTTTTTCCCTTTCCTCAGCTTTTTTTTTTTTTTTCTTTTTTTTAAAGGAAGAATGTTTACTTTTCCATTTAGGAGATTTATGTGCCTTAGAACTTACTACAGCGCTCGAGAGGATGCAGGGAAAAGCGGACAGCACCTGCTTTCCATCTGGTAGGGAAACAAGTGGTTCACAGGCCAGTGTGGAGGCTGGCCCTCCAGGTTTTGAAGTCTAGGCTCGGGCATCATCTTTCTGAAAAGGTTTCGCTGGGAGAGGATTAACCATTTCAGGCAGTGGCGTGACCGCCGTTGTCCGTGTGACACATCCTGGCTGTGACTCCAGGCTCTCCAGGGCTTGGTTGGAAGAAGACGCATTAGTTCCAGAAGCTGGGTTATCGAGAGACACAAGTTTAAAAGAAGGCCCTTCAAGCTCAGGCCAGCTCGTGGAGTCAGGAGTCAGTACACTGCCCCCCCCCCCATTTGAAACCACCCTACAGAAAAGGGTTAAATAAGTGGGGTAATCTTTGAGGCCTCCACCTTCTCTTCTTAGACCGTTCTCCATGTTCAAAGGTAACATCGCCCTGCCATGCCTCCCCTGCTGTGTTTGTGGCCATGACCTCCGTCTCTGTCTCCTTCACAAGCCGCAGAACTTGCCCTCAGGAAGAGTACCTGATTACATCCAATGAAGCTTAAAATGATACCTATCTTTGGATTTCGTCATATTTGGAGAAGCGGCTTGCGGGACGGCAGTGCAGCGCTGGGCGTCCCAGGCGACCCCGGGTTGAGCTGAGGAAGCTGGGGCCTCCCGACAGGCCTGCTCTCTGTCCCTAGGGCGCACTGCGTGTGCAGCCCTTCCACCCCGCTTCTGTGGGGGTGCCATAAGGAAGACCTGGGTAGTTGTGAGAGAGGAGGTGACTCTAGGATATGCCCCCCACCCTGCCCCGGGCCGAGCTTCCCCCTCCTTTTAATCTGGCGGCTGTCCTGAGTGCTAAAGCTGCCTGGCCCCAGGACACCAGCACAACTCAAGTCGCTAAGCAGGGGCTTAACCATCGTCGCCTGCATCCAAGTCCGGTGGCGGCTGTGGGTCATGCGCACTAGGGCTGTGCTGCAACCGCTCGTCCTGCAGACTTCGGCGTCCTAGAGGCAAGCGGCAGCTCCAGTTGGATCCGGCCTAGCGCTGAGGACTCTTCAGTGTGAGAAAGCAACTTTGTGCCCAGGCTCCCGGACAAGGACCAGCCTGAACGGGAGGGATGACCTCCAAAGTAAATCCGGTCCCTAGCGAAGGGGCGCCATGTGGTCCCTGAAGACACCACCCTTTCCTGATGTTTCTTTTAGCAACATCACTGTACGGTCCATCTTTCCAACCCTCCAGAAAAAGGAAATTGTCTTTACTATGGAGAACAGGATTCTGGAGCTGTCCTCAGCGACTCTCCTTAGGGTTAGGCAATGCAGCTGTCTCCCGCCTAAATCCCATAGGCTTGGCTGTTCACCCATTCCCCTCACGCCTGCTCGGCCAGTCGAGAGCAGCTGGAAACCATCTTTGGTATATATGAAAGCGATGATGAAGGCATGCCTCAAGCGTCTCTTCTCTGAGTTGAACGGTTCTGGTTCCTTCCTATCACCATCCCCAAGCACATCTTTACGGCTCTCTGTTGACCCCTCTTCAAGCGAATGGTTGTAAAAGAGAAATTTTACACGTTGCCGTATCCTGGCACTTGATGGTCTCTGCATGAACTCTTCAGCCCTCACAACGCTTACGGGAATGACAAAGATGGACGCACGCTGGCTAACCCTCCCGAGTGCAGGCCAGACATGAGATATTGTCAACCTTGGGATGAGGCAAAACCTTAAGGTTTCAAAATTCGGCACCATGTAAAAAACAAAGTGGAACTCCTTAATAAAGAAATAGGGCTCTAAGTTAGTCGACATGCATTTTATTTTTATCAAAGTAATATGTAAATATCTTTCGTCAAATAGCAGAAGGCTAACCAGGAAAGGCAGCGGTGTGCTCTCCCCACTGCTCATTTTCTCTCCCTAGCGGTCATATGTTAGCTATTTCTTCTGTAACTCACCCCACACTTCCAAATTACATGTTCTTTCTGCCATGTATTTTCTCAGCCTCTGATATTGTCTACCGACTTCTCACTTTTTTGGGGGGAGGGGGACGGGCAGAAGGAGAGGGAGAGAGAGAATCCCAAGCAGGCTCCACAAGCAGCATGGAGCCCAATATGGGGGCCCATCCCACAACCCTGAGATCCTGACCTGAGCCAAAACCAAGAGCCAGACACTCAGCTGACTGAGCCACCCAGGCGTCCCTGATTTCTTTCTTTGAAATATGTTTGCTGATTGTTTATCTTGTAATGGACATACGACCTGGTGTAAGGTTAAGGTGTACAATGTGGTGATCTGATGCTTACATATTGCAAAATGATTACCCCCACAGCAGTAGCTAACGTCTCTCTTATGTCATGTAATTACATTTCTTTATTGTGGTAAGAGCATTTAAGTTCTGCTCTCTTAGCAATTGCCAAGTATATGATACAGTCGTATTGACCACAACCACCATGCCGGACATTAGATCTCTAGAACTACCTCATTCTCACTTCAAGTTTGTACCCTTTAACCAACATCTGCCCATTTCCCCCAGCTGCACCCCCAAGCCCGGTTAGTCACCACTCTACTGTTGCTAAGTTTCTACTGTTTCAGCTTTTTTACATTCTGCGTAAAAGTGAGATCATACAGTATTTCGCTTAGCACAATGCCTTCAAGGTCCATCCACATTTTCACAAATGGCAAGATTTTCTTCTTTCTCATGGCTGACTAAAATTCCATTGTGTGTGTGTGTGTGTACACACCAGATCTTTTTTATTTAGTCATCTGTTGATATTTGATTACCATTTGGGTTGTTTCCATAGCTTGGCATTGTGAACAATGCTGCAATAAACATGGGAGTGCAGGTAGCTCTTTGAGATCCTATTTTCATTTCCTTTGGATATATACCTAGAAGTGGGATTGCTGGGTCATAGGGTAGCTCTATTTTTAATTTTTTGAGGAACTTCCATACAGTTTTCCATAGTGGCTGCACCCGTTTGCATTCTCACCTACAGTGCACAAGGGTTCCCTTTTCTCCACCTCCTTGCCAACACTCATGATCTCTTGTCTTTTGATGACAGCCGTTCGAACAGGTGTGAGAGGATATCTCCTTGTGGTTTTGATTTGCATTTCCCTGATGATGAGTGATGTTGAGCACCTTTTCATGTACCTGTTGGTCATTTGTATGTCTTCTTTGGAAAGATTATCTATTTAGTTCCTCTGCCCATTTTTTAACTGGATTTTTTTTTAAGAGGTGACCTTTATTTTATGTATTTATGTATTTATTTATTAAATCTGTGTATTTTTTAAAAAGATTTTATTTATCTTAGAGAGAGAGAGAGAGTGCTTGCACAAGTGGAGGGACGGGCAGAGGGAGAGAGGGAGAGGCAGAAAATCTCAAGCAGACTCTGTGCTGGGTGAGAAGCCCAACCCCGGGCTCCATATGAGCCTGAGATTGTGATCTGAGCTGGAACCAAGAATCGGAGACTTAACTGACTGAGCCACCCAGGCACCCCTTTATTCATTTTCCTTTTTAAAGATGTTATTTATTTATTTGAGAGAGAGAGAGAGCATGAGCAGGGGTAGGGTCAGAGGGACAAGCAGACTCCTCACTGAGCAGGGAGCCCAACTTGGGGCTTGATCCCAGGACCCTGAGATCATGACCTGAGCTGAAGTTAGATGCTTAACTGACTGAGCCACCCAGGTGCCCCAATTTTTTTTTTTTTTTTTTTTTTTTTTTAAGAGAGAGAGAAAAAGAGAGCATGGACATGGGGGGGAGGGGCAGTAGGAGAGGGAGAAAGAGAATCTTAAGCAGGCTCTGCAAGTGTGGAACCCAATCCCGGGCTTGATCTCATGACCCTGGGATCATGACCTTGGCCAAAATCAAGAGCCAGACACTTAACCAACTGAGCCACCCAAACACCCCTTAACTGGAGTTCTTGTTCTTATTGGATTATATGAGTTCTTTTTATATTTTGAATATTAACTTCTTTTTTTTTTTTTTAAAGATTTTATTTATTTATTTGACAGAGAGAGATAGCCAGCGAGAGCGGGAACACAAACAGGGGGAGTGGGAGAGGAAGAAGCAGGCTCACAGCAGAGGAGCCTGATGTGGGGCTCGATCCCACAACGCCAGGATCACGCCCTGAGCCGAAGGCAGGTGCCCAACCCGCTGTGCCACCCAGGCGCCCCTGAATATTAACTTCTTATGAGATATATGATGTGCAAATATTTTTTTCCATTTCATAGACTGCCTTTCATTTTTTGCTTTTTACTGTGCAGAGGAGCTGAACCACCTATATCCTGAAAACTAAAAGACTATGATGAAAGAAAGTGAAGAAGACACAAATAGATCTTTTGTGTTCATGAATTTGAAGAATTCATATTATTAAAACATCCATACTATGCAAAACCATATATAGATTCAATGAATTGCCCATCAAAATTCCGATGACAGTTTTCACAGAAAAAGAAAAGGCAGTTCTAAAATTTGTGTGGTATCACAAAAGATCCTAAATAGCCAAAGCAGTCATGAGAAAGAAGAACAAACCTGGAGGCATCACACTAAACAATGCTACAAAGCTATAGTAATCACAACAGTGTGGCACTGGCATAAAAATGACACACAGATCAGTGGAACAGCACCAAAAGCCCAGAAAGGGAAAAGAATAGTCCCTTTAATAAACGGTGTTGGGAAAACTGGATAACTGCATACAGAAGAATGAAATTACACCCTATCTTACACTACTCACAAAAACTAATCTGGAATGGCTTAAAGACTTAACCATAGGAACTGAAACCATAAAACTAAAGAAAACATAGGGAAAAAGCTCCTCGATATTGGCCTTGGCAATGATTTTTTGATTATGACACAAAAGCACAGTCACAAAAACAAAAATTAATAAGTGAGTCTACATCAAACTAAAAGGTTCTGCACAGTAAAAAAACAAAACAAAACAAAACAAAACAAAAAACAACCAAAAAACTACTAAATGAAAGGTGACCTATGAAACGGAAAAATTTATTCTTGATGCTATTGTGAATGGGATTCTTTTATTTTTTACATATTTTGTTATAGGAATGCAACTGTTTTTGGTATGTTGATTTTGTATCCTATAATTTTACCGAATCCATTGATTAGTTCTAATGGTTTTTAGTGGAGTTTTTAGGCTTTTTCTATACATAAGATCATATCATCTGCAAACAAAGATGATTTCACTTCTTCCTCTCTGATTTGGATACCTTTTATTTTTTTTCTTGCTCTGGCTATGTCTTTTAGTACTATATTGAATAGGAGTGGTGAGAGTGGGCACTCTTGTCTTGCTCCTGACCTTCGAGGAAAAACTTTCAACCTTTTACCATTGAGAATGTTTTAGTGAAGTTTAGTGTTTACATTTTCATTACATAAGTAACGTTCACAACTGATCCAAGTATTCTTTTTTAAAAATTGTGTATTTATTTTTGTTGAAGTATAAACCAACTAGTGTATTCTGATTATAGTTTCTTTCCTATACGACTTTTGGGTTTTCCCGAAGTTAATAATTGTTTCACATTTTTTATTTGCTTGGTTTCCCATGGACTTTACCGAATGCTTCACCAAAGTATAAATCTTTTCTCTACTTGTTCAAGCACATCTGGTATTCTCTTCATTTCCCTTTTTTCCCCCCTTGGAGACATGCCTCTGGCAGCCTACCATTCTCCTGCTACTCCTTGGACTGGATATTTTTTATACCTGCTTCAGAGCTACCCTTCTGGGAATTCTCTGTTCTTCTTTACTGTGTTGGAGCCCATATCCTGAAACTCCTATGGTCCTCCCTGGCTTACTCATTCATTTCAGAGGAGAACATCCCTCCTAAGAAAGGAGATGGGGAACAAAATCTTTTGGGACGTTGGGGTCCTGAACATGACTTTATTCTCCTTTACCCTTGACAGCAAGAATAGGTATAGAATTCTAGTTTTGAAAATAATCTCTCTTTAGAATTTTGACAAGTTTGCTCCATTGTCTTCCTGGTTCAGAGTTGCTGTTGAACATCAGACCCCATTCTAGTTCTTGATCCTTTGCCTGTGATCTATTTTTCCCTTTAGAAGTTTCTGGGATCTTCCCTTTACTCATGTCCTCTAGCTCTGGGAAATTTTCTTTGATAACTTCCTCCTTTTTCTTTCCTTTGTTTGCTATTTCTGGAACTCAGTCAGATGTTGAGTCTCCAAAATGTATCCTCTAACTTTTTATCCATCTTTTATTTTCCATCTTTCTTTTTGCTCTATCTTCTGGAACAATTCTTCAATTTTATATTTTAATCTTTCAGGAGAAAAATTTCACTTTTGCAATTATATTTTTAATGACTAAGAGGTCTTTCATTCTTTTTTATATTTATTTTACGGATGCAATATTTCTTTGTTCTTTTGGAGGATATTATAGGTTTTCATTTTTATTTTTGTAGTTTTCTTCTGCTGCCTGCATTGTGTCTATTTTCCCTAAATTCCCTTTGCTTTGTTCATTTTGACCTTTTTCTTTCACTAGAGGTTTTCTGTGAATGTTGAGTCATCGCTGGCTACTAACTGATATTCAAGACTGAGGAGCTATAGTGTGACCTGGTAGCTCTGTATGAGGGCCGACAGTTGCCTGGTGAGTTTCACTGTCTGGTTCAGTCAGGGAATCATTTCACTGGGGGACCCCTCCCCCACCACATGGCATGATCTGCAGGTCTTTACTTTGGATTGGTAATCTCTCCAAAGAAGAATGCTCTCATCTCTTGTGAGGGGGATAGCCACCTGGCTGTCAACATCCTAGGAGCTGAGCCTGAATGCCCACTGGTGGTGGCAGTGGGGGTCCTCACTATTCCGTCTTTAGGCTTTTACTTATCTCCCTTTCTTTCAGGATAGAGCCTTACAAGCCTCAGCCGTGCCAGATACCTCCAGTCCGGCTTCAGGACTCTAGGTGACACAAAATCAGTACTGTCAGACAGCTGTTACCTGCTGGCCAGCGTGGTTAGAATAATCTTGGCTCCCGTACTCAAGAGAAAGCAGCACATGCCGCCCACCTCCAGTGGCTCAGAGGTTATCAAGGCCAAGGGCTACAAGCCCTGTGTGCATCCCAGAGAGTCTCTAATGATGAAGGCCCCCAAACAGCACCCCTGTATTAAAACCCACAGCGCTCCTTATTGTCGGGAGGTAATTGCTCATTGGGATGAATCATCCCTGGTTGACTTTCTTACCCCCACGAACGTTCATGCTTATCTGCTCACTTGGTCTGAGCAGATTAGAGGAGGATCAGCCCTACCGGGAATAAACTTCCTGTCCTCAGTCCAACCCTGTCATTGTCCTGGCCTGTTCTGCTTGCCTGCGGTTTTATCTTTGCCCCATGGAGAGTCTCACACACATGCAAACGAGGTGAAAAGTTCGGGGGTGTGTATATCCTCAATTATTTTGATGAGGTAATGGGGTGAACACACTTAAGTAAGTACCATGGTGAACAAAGAAGCAAGTAATTGATTCACTAGTACTTAACTAGATGAACACGAACTGTATTTTATATACAATTTCCTTAGGGTTTAAAATTATTTTCCAAGAAAACATTTTCTTCATTTTACATTGGATAAAATAACGCTCACAGAACTCACTGAAGTGTGTTCCAAAGTCTGAAGTCAATAAGAACGGATATTTACAGAAGTCAACCTTTCCTTTCAGACAGCTTTCAATTCTAAGCAGTAGGATTATGTCCCTGTTTTGCTTCCCTCTGAATTTTCTCGCTTAAGGCGAAAGAGCTTGGAAATGTGACAAATTTAAGGTATAATATTTCTTTTCACTACCAGACAAGCATCCTGCTCCAATGTTGACCTTAGTCTTTGTTTTTTTTTTTTTTTAAAGATTTTTTTGTTTATTTATTTGACAGAGAGACAGCCAGCGAGAGAGGGAACACAAGCAGGGGGAGTGGGAGAGGAAGAAGCAGGCTCCCACCGTAGGAGCCTGATATGGGGCTCGATCCCAGGACTCCGGGATCACGCCCTGAGCCGAGGGCAGACACTTCACGACTGAGCCACCCAGGCGCCCCTTGACCTTAGTCTTTGATTCCTGCCAACCTCCTTTAAAATTCCAAAGTATCTTTCGTGATACCCAACGCGAAGCACGTAGACAAATCAAGAGCAGTAACCTGCTAGGCCTACCTGTTGAAGTAGCAAGTGGCCAGCGCCCCGGCTACCGTCATTTGCTGGCACGCGAGGATGAATTCGCTGGTCCAGATGAGGCCAATTAAATGGTACCACCACATGTACCGAACGCCTACAAGAGGCTGATATTCCACTTGGCCACCTTCAATAACGCGTGCAGCTCCTGAAGTTTAAAACACAACACACTTTACACTCATGTCTTCCGAAGCACAGAAGATGATTCAACAGGCTGCACTTCCTCGTGGCTGGCTGTTGGCCTTATGTAGACACAGACACCAAAGTAAAGTTGGAAGCATCCGCCCTCATTTGAGATCTCCATAGCACACACTGCAAAATGTTCAACTTATGAGTAATATCAATAACAATACTCATAATCACTGATGGGTAGTCAATCTGCGAGACACTTGACCTATATTCTAAGGCTCATCCCACTTTGGAGATATGAAAACTGAGGTTTGGAAGTGTCAAGGAACTTTTGTAAAGTCTCACTGCTCCTAATCAGCGGAAGGAGAATATGAACCCGACACACTGGATTCTAACATCCATGGTTTTTCTACCACACCACTTTGTGATACAAACAAAACTTGTTATTAGGACTACAGCCATTAGGACTATATTCTAGAACCCTGCTTCACCAAAATTTTAGAGTTTATAAAAGAGACAAGGATCATCATTTTTTCAACAGGATTCACTGCAGATTTCATTTCAAGGGCAAACTCTTCTTGCACATTTAAAATACCTATTGGGTCTCAGTGTTAACCTCCTAGGTTCGTATCCCAGCTTGAGCCTTTGCTCATTAGCCTATGGTAAGCTATTTAGTCTCCTTAGGTATAATACCCATTTCCTGCTGGTAGTTTGAATGAGAGTACATGGTAAATGCTTAATATAAGGCCTGGTTCCTAGACACTTCACTCCATAAGTGATAATGATTTTATTAAATTTCTGGAGCTCAATACTATATTAAACCAGGCCAGCAGGGTCATCCCAACAGTGCTCTGCCATTCACATGTCCAGTCCCTGTTTCATCTGCCCTCATCGAAAGAAGCTCCTGAATTAGCTTTGCAATTCAATTCAGGCTGGATTTAGTGAATCCAAATCCCAGCTCTGTGGCTATGTTTGATTTCTAGATGTTTTCCCACTAGGTTTTTAAAAATATTGTAACTATCCTAACTACAATCCTAAAACTATGAAGTCAGAAGATGCGCACTTCGGTCTTTGGCAAAACCTACAACTTGAATGACATTTAAAGAGAGTTTCGTATTTTCTCTCTTAGCTCTAAATTGATTTTAGGCTCATAATTCCCGTGTCTACAGACATTCACAAGAGGGTCTCTGTAAAGAATGTGGGAGAAGATAATCCCACTGTAGACCAATCTGATTCCAGGGACAGAGGCTGGCCTTCGTTCCTGAGGCTCTGTATTCTGTTGAACAAGAATCACATTGTGAGAAACAGGGGAGCAGCTTGACTTACAGAGAAGTTAATATTTTATTGAGCACTGGGCTCTTTCTGGCTGGGAGGCAATCTCTGTCTCAGGTATGGCACTGATAAACGTTGATGCTTTTCCAAAATGGGTGTGTTTCAGAAAAGCATTCCCAATGCTAAGGGAGGTGAGCCCCTCACCACCAACATACTTGCTTAGGTAGGTCGGGTCAGTGGAGACTTGGAGAATCACTTCATGGAATGTCAGAAGTGACCAGGGCCAGCCTACAAGCACGTTGTACTTCCTGCAAGGTCAAGTCCTGGGGATAGACAGCAGTTTCATAGACGGCAGTTTTGCAAGAACAGGCCGACGACGTTGCAAATGGTTTGGGTGGAAAACGTTCCCGCAGAACAGGAGGGATGCTTTCTTTGACAGACAGAAAGGTAAATACAGAGGCCCTGGCTGCCCTGCGCTGTGAGGGGCACACTCACGCACCTTCCGGCTCGGCCTACTGATGGCAGTAGCGACTGGAGAGTGGCTAAAGTGGTAAGTCAGGGTTCATACGGGCCTTCCAACCCTTGGCATTCCCCAAAGAAGCAGAGCCCATAAGTTATTCTGGTCACTGCTGTTTTAGAATATCTTTGTCTCAGCCGCCTTCCACCTGTTCCTCTGGTTCAGTTGTATCAGGCTGTTTCCAGACTTTCCTTTAGGGCAGGGTTTCTCAACTTCTCAACAAACTGACGTTTTAGTGCAGACAATCCTTCGCTGGAGGTCAGGGAGGCCCTGGTCCTCCCCGTGCCTTGTAGGATGTTTAGCATTCGCCCTGGCCTCTACCCACGAGATGCAACCTCCCTCCCCTCCTCCAGTTATGACAACCCAAAAGGTCTCCAGGCATTGCCAAATGCCACCCGGGGGACACACCTACCGCTTGTCTGCTTTAGGCAAACATTCTGAGCCATCAGGCGCTCAGGCTTCAGGCCCAAAGCCCAGGAGGCAGCGGTTACCGCCTGTGGGTGGGGCAGGCGTGTTTATGCGCACAAGACTGCCCTCTGCTGGATGGCAGTGTCAGTGCAGGCCAGAGCCTCCACCAGAAGACCCGCAGCTTTGCTGCTGAAGACCGTTGTACTACAGCTACGGCTATGTGAAACCTACACGTGTTAAGGGGAACAGAACGGAACTGATAGATCCCAAGCTATGATGGATCACAGGGATGATGGTGCAAAGGGCACTGAACTCGGAGAGGACTTGGTCCCAGTCTCAGCTTTGACACGGGTGATAAGCAACCTGGGCCTCCACTCTCTGTCAAGATGAAGAGGGTAGACAAGATGAACCCTGAGGCAGCGGTTACAGGCGTGGACTTGAGTCCCATAGGCTGAGATTCGTATCTCTGCACTGTCCCCTCATGGCCGACCAGCCTCGGGCAGGAAATGGGACCTTGTAACATCTCTGCTCCATTGCTCGTAATCTGAAGACACTAAAGCCAACTCCTTGCACCCTGGTGACCCCATCCAGTCCTGCGGCCCCGAGTGCTACGCAGGCAGGTGCTAGGAGGATTAAGTGGGTAAGACCCTGGGAAGAGCGAGTCCAATGCAGGGCTAGCTCTAACTGAAAGCAGGTAGAGAGAATTCCTGGCGTTAACAAAGACATTAAGCATCTACCGCATGTTGGAATCACGCTGAAGATGGCTAACGGAATTAGCCATTAAGGGGGGGACATGAAAGAAGCAAACAAAAATCAGAGAGAAGATACCATCTGAGTGACTCTCAGGAACTCACATGCTTCCGTCTTTGGCTATTCATCTCTTCTCCTGGACTGTTTGTAACTCCTCCTTCAACCTCTAAGGGCTTTTTCCCCATTGTCACCCTCTGTCAATGACCTCACTTCTGGTTTCTCGGAGCAACCAGAAAGCCATCTACCTGCTGTCAGCATGAGCCAATGGCCTGACCCCCACGTAATGGGCTACACTGTCCGTGACCCTAAGGCTAACCCCTCGTGTGGACCCCCCTCCTCACGTGCTGAGGACGCTCTTCAGAGTTCTCCCCTCCTGCCTCCCTCATCCAAGTAGGCCTCTCAATGGAATCGTTTTTAACCATCTTTCATCTTTAAAAAAGACAAAAAAACAAAAAAAAACCTCTCCTGACTCCTCCAACTTCCTTGCCATTTCTCTGTTCCTCTTTAAAAAAAATTTTAAGTTTATTTATCTATGTATTTATTTTAAAATAATCTCTACAGGGGCGCCTGGGTGGCACAGTCGTTAAGCGTCTGCCTTCGGCTCAGGGCGTGATCCCGGCGTTCTGGGATCGATCCCCACTCGGGCTCCTCTGCTGGGAGCCTGCTTCTTCCTCTCCCACTCCCCTGCTGTGTTCTCTCTCTCGCTGGCTGGCTGTCAAATAAATAAATAAAATCTTAAAAAAAAAAAAAAATCTCAACACCCAATGTGGGGCTAGAATTCATGACCCCGAGATCAAGCATTAACGCTCTTCTGAGTGAGCCAGTCAGGCACCCCTCTGTTCCTCTTTATGGCCAAATTCCTCAAGATGTGGCTACTTACTCTCTTCAATTCTCTTCTCCCTCTTTCCCTTAAACCCACTCCGATCATGATCTACTCTCCTGCACTCCCCTGAAGTGGTTTTGTTGCTAAATTCAGTCGTCAGTCCTTGGGTCTTACCTCGCTTAACAGTAGCATTTGACACATCGGACACCACTCCCGTATCCCTGGAGCCCATCCCCCGAACTCCAGGACAGCACACTTTCTCTCCTCCTGCCCACTGGCTGCTCCTGGTCAGCCTCATTTCTGTCTTCCTCCTCAGCTCCCAGATCCCTTACACTGAAGGTCCCCCAGAGCACAGTCCTTGGATTTCCGCCCTTCTATCCCTGTACTCCTTCTACGCTCAGGGTTCAAATGCCATTTATATGATCCCAAATCCCCGGTGTAGATCTCTAGCTGGGACCTCTCCAGAAACTTCAGACTCAAACAGCTAATTGCCCATTTGACATCTCCATCTGGCTGCTGAAAAGACGTCTCAATTAACACAATCAAAGCCGATAGGCTCTCCCTTCACATGCTCCACTCAAAGTCTTCCCCATCTTGGCTGATGGCAGTCCCGTCCTCCAGCTGCTCAGTGTCCTCGCTAGATCTTTCCTTCACGCCCTCCACTGATCAACCCGGAAACCCTTCAGAAGAGCCACAGAATCTGCTATGTCACACCTCAGCCATTACTATGCCAGCATCATCTCCTCCCGGGATGGCTGCTATTAAAATGTAAGTCAGATCGTGTTACTATTCTGCTTAAAACTGTAATGACTTCCCACCTCAGATCAGAAGCAGAGTTCCTATAAAGGCTACAAGGCCCAAGGATCTGACCCCGTGCCCTTTCTGACCCCTTCCTGACCCATGTTCTCCCTCAACCACCCCACTCTGGCTGAAGGGGTCTGCTTGCTGTGCCCCCAGGACCCTTGTCTCTTGCTGTTCCCTTTACTCTTGCCTTCCCTTTGCCAAGAACATGGTCCCTTCCCTTAGACAGCCTCATGGCTCTGCCCTTACCTCCTTCAAATCTTTGCTCACATCTCACCTTCTCAATGAAGCCCTACCCACTCACCAAAATTAAAATTGCCTCCCCTTAAACATTTCTCTTTCCTCCTTTCTGCTTTAATTTTCTCCATACCACTTGTCAACTTTTACTGTAATATAAAATGCACTTACTTATTTTAATGCCCATCCCCCCTCTAGCTTCCAAACTAGAAGGAAAGCTGCATATCTAGCATCTATAACAGGGTCTGATACAGTAAATGCTCAATACATATTGAATGAATAAATGAATGAAAGAGTGAATCAACCTTCCTCAATATATCACCTATATACACATATGTATGTATGTGTGTGTGTGTGTGTGTGTGTGTATCCAATATGTCCTATATTCCTAATATATCCTACTATAGAGATTGGAGATCATTTTGGGGATATCATCAATATAAACTGGTAGAAATTCATCACGAAGCTAGACTTAAGTCCGGATACTATAAACAAACTTTAAAGCATTTCAAAAGATTAAGGTGATAGTCATGATCATATACATGGCAGTTTGTCAAAGAAAGCAGTCCAGCTGGTTGGGGTGACCTCCCAAAGGAAGCAGGTCCAACTTGGAAGGGCTCAACTTTCTAGTACATTCTCTGTATTGGCCTCTTCCAGCAAATTGGCTCAAGTGTCCTACTGCTGTCCCTCCTGCCTGTGTCTCCCACAGGCTCAGCTTCTGCTCTGACAGCATGAAGATTAGGGGAAAAGAGAAGAAAACCTCATTGAGCCAAAGTCTATAATTTACCAAGTTCTTTCTATGTATGCATCTGATTTAATATCCACAGCACTGACGTGAACTCACTCACTGACTGAGGATACATTCACTGAACTCATTAGGGGCTGCACGCTGAGGTAAGAGACACAGAAAGAACAAGACATGGCCCCTGACCTCAAGATGTCCATACTCTAGGGGACGGTAACACGCGAGCCACTGTCCTGCATTATTGTTCTTTGTAGGACGCATCACCACGTGACATACAATATATTTACTTATTTATTCCCTCTCTCCCCACTCACTAGTGCCTCGGTCCTGCTCATGGCTGTACCTCCAGTTCCTAACCCTGCAATGGATAGCTGTTGAAAGAATGAAGAATAAAAAAAAAGAATGCAAGGAAAATGAAGAAGCAATACTAAGTATGCCTGGGGAATTTATAGATTTTCTAAGAACTATAATGCTCAAAATCATTCTTGGAGAATGACTAGCTTTCCAAGCAGTCTGGGGTAGAGAGTCGGGGTACAGGTTGCTAAGAGGAGGTGTTTCCAGATGAAGGTCACAGCAGGTGCAAAGGCACGAATGTTCCTGGAGACCATTTTCCTTTGCACCTTCCTAAAGGGACCATAAACTTCAAAAAAAGAAGGAGCTGTTTAAAATCTCTTTTGTGCAAGCTCCCTCTACCTGTTCCTAGGACAGGTCTGGGCTTCTAGGAGGCTTTATCTTCTGGATCTCTCAGAACTTAAAAAAGAAGACAATTTTCTTTTAAACTGTGTTCTCAAATACGCCAGGCAGGGCAGAGAGTAAAGCCGAAGCTGGTACCAGATACTCTTTAGCCGACAGCACTTCCCAACATAAGGGACATATACGGTCCCTTATTTGCAAAGCAAAGCTCTGGCCCCATCTCAGCCTTCTCACATCCCTGTGAAGCCCAGGGAAAGCATCATTTTTCCATTGCCAAAATGGGAAACACGGAGGATTAACATATAAGGAAGGCCAGAACCAGCCTGGATCCCGGGTCCTTGATGGGAAACCTTCTGTCCGACCCTGCTGCTTCCTTTGCAAGCATGACCCTTGGCCGTCCCAAGCACGCTGTGTCCCTGTGATCGCCTTTCAACCGCAGCACACGGGGGGGCTTCTTCACTGCTGACTCTGGGGTTTTCCAGGCCACCTTAATGACAGCTGGGCGTACTGAGCCCACCTGGGCTCCTTCCAACCTGCCACCTGTACCTGCTGGGCTCCCAAGGTTAGGACAGTTTTCGCTTTTCCCCACTGGCTTTTAATAGTCATTGCCACAGGACTGGCAGCAGACAGTTCCCAATGGGCTAATCCGTGTCACTGCTGGAGGGCCGTGATATGGTTCTGCTCAAACAATCCCCGAACAAGCCAGAATTCGTCCGCTAGCTCAGACACTGGCTTGTAGTCCCTAGAGAAATAGCTCGTCTGGGCAAAAACAACCCAAGGTCATTTTTTCTGTATTTTTTTCTCTTTTACACATTAAAATATTAGTTCATTCAACCACCTGACATGATAAAAAGCTCCCAACTATTACCCACTGAGGACACACACACACCCCTCTCCCCCCGGCCACACTGGGCACGGGACTGCACAACTGGAGGGTTCTCTAACTGCCTGAGGGGACGTGAAGTGAGACACTGAGGCTCTGTGCCGCCCTCTCTGACCACCCACATCACCTGGCTTCTTTTCACAAGCTCTGACAGCAGCTCCCAGGCTCCCACAAGTGCAGCTGGGGTGTCTCCCAAAGGTCAAAACGACAGGAAGCCAAGAAGCGACCCACCCAGGCCCAGAGCAGTGGCTCTGGCACCGAGTGAAAAGGCCTTTGAAAACAAAGGAGTTCTGTGCACTGGGGTTGGCCCACAGGTGAATGGAGAGGACAGTCAGGTGGCTGGAGGGGACAGCCGGTCTGGTTTTTAGGGTGCCTGAGCCCAGCAGGCGGGAAGGCCAGAGCTCCCTGTGACACCTCCCCTCCTGTAAAGCGGAAGGTCCTCTCGCACGCACGCATGCATGCCTGTGTCAGGTCCCAAGCACCTGGTTTTCTTTCCTGCCCCTCCGCCTCTGGCCTGCTTTCCTCCATCCACTGACAGAGAACGGCCATACTCTAGTACTTGACCTCCAAGGCGGCTCCAGAACGCCGTGCTACCTTCAGCCCCACAGAATCCCCTACTTGTCCTCCTGTCTCTCCTGCTCGCAGCCCTGGGGGCAGATGGTCCTCCACGGCCCCTAAGCCCCGAGCCCAACTCGGGCCTAACAGGGAACTGAAGGGACACCCCGCTGGCCGCTCACCGTCAAGGCAGCCCTGGGACATGTTCCTTTCCGCCTGCGCCCCTAACTCCCAGGACTGGCTCTCTCCTGGTGTCTGTGACCAGGTCCTCTCCTAGTGTTTGCTTGTGACCCCTAGCAAATCGCCCTTGGCTTCTTTCTGTATCTTCTGATCTGGCAATTTCTAGCTCATCCTCTGAGAAGCCTTCCTTGACTCACAAAGTGGGGTAGAGTCTCGTTTCGGTGCTCTAGGAGCTCCCCAAATTTCTCCCGTCGTGACATTCATCAGCCTTCACCATGAGCACATGTTTCATTGTCAGTCTGTCCTGCTGGACTCTAAGTGCTGTGAGGAGAGACCACTACTTCTCCCCAGTGCCTTGCCCAGAGTGTTGGCCCCACAACACTCCCCTAACACTTGTGAAGTAAAAGGCAAGAACGCATGAACGTGCCCTGCCCCAAGGTATCGTGGGTTAAGCCAGACTCACAGCCCACAAGGACAGTGGGGGCTGGGGGGCGGCTATGTCCCAGAAGCTGGAGGAGGAAGGAAGGTCCTTCCCTGGTCCTAAGTCATATCACCCATGAACTCACCCTTCCTCTAGTGTTTCTTTAGGGCAAGGGTTCCAATACCACCATCCACCACCCCATGCACCAGGCTCTGCCACCCTCTGCCACCCTTCACTCCCAGCCCACCCTGGCTTCGACCTCTGGCCCTGCCCTGTTGTCCTGCAACCACAGGCCCCAAACACAACACTGTGGGCCCAGGCCACATCCACCAGCCAGCTGCTGTGGCCACAGTCCTGCTCTGACTTGACAGACAACTGAGGAGGCCCACTCTGCCTCCCAGACACAGCCTCACACTTCTAGTGGGGTGACCTTCCATGGAGCGCGTACTCAGAACCTCAACCCCCTTGCTTGGAACTTGAGCATAACAACACACAGGACGAGGGGACGGCCATGCTCAAAGCAGAGAACGTCCGAAAGCTCCTAGCACACAGCCTGGAGCTGGGGCACTGTTCAACAAAGGCTTGGGTTCCTCCACGTACCAAGGCCGCTGCCCTCCTTTCTGACAGGGACCGAGACTGCTTCAAGCGAGCCAAATGGAGTTGTTCAGCATTGCCCTAGCTGAGACTTCCAACAGTCCCACAGTTCTTCACTTTTTGTTGGCTATAGAACCTGTAATTTTTAACTATGCATGGCTGCCCCCAGATCAAACCCTCGCAGGAAGATGTTGCCGTGTCACGAGGATCTGGCCGGTGGCGTGGAGGTGGAAGTGCTGTCACGACTTCTGGGAGGCCTGAGGGAGGGAAGGGCACGCTCACCTTCCTCCCTGCTACCTTCCTAATGGCTGACGTAGGATGTGGTTGTGTCCATGTCAGCTACCGGATGGAAGCAAGTGGGACAGGAGGTCAGCCACAGGGTGCTGAGATGAAGTCGAACACACGCGCCGAGGGCCTCCGTCTCCAGAGGACCATGTTGGCATGGGACTCCTTCTTGTGGACTTCATTTACGTAAGAGAGAAATTACCTCATATCATATTTAAGCCACTGGTTGTCTGAACCTTCTGTGACTCCCAGACACAGCTCATTCTGACTGATTACAGTCCTGGTTCTTCCTGGATAATTATTCTGAGTTCACTGCAGGTCTGCAGAGAGTTTCCAGAGAACAACAGAGGCGAACACAGCATCTCTGGAGCTGGAGGTAGGGGCTGTGTCTCCCAGGGAGCCTGCTGACCATCTTGAAGCAAGCTCCAATGGGTCAGCTGACTCCAGAGGAGAGGAGAGACCCCAGGTGACTAAGAATCTACTACCAGCAGTTGTTCTTACATATTTGACTGGAGCTGATCCGGGACAACAACTTGATCAAAACAGCAAGGAATCACAATAGCCTTGTTGATTTGACATCTGCTGTGGTTCTTATCTGTCTGGTGACGGTCTCAGAAAGCAACTTACTCTTTGGTACTCCCATCAGAGTGTGAATGTGAGCCTTAACCAAATCGAACAGGAGTGAGAGAAGATCTAGAACAGGGCCACTCAAAGTGTGCCTCCAGACCAGCTGCCTGTCCCCACACCGCTGTTACTAGCCTGCAGTGAGATGGGGAGCTTGTGCCAGAACACGGACCAACTGCTAACGAAGCCCAGTGTTTCCTGCTGCTGACATTTCTTTCCCCCATCATGAGATTTCTCCACGAAGGAGTGATACATATTCTGACATGAGCTCATTACCTCATTTCAGGCAGTACTTTATTTTTTTATTTTTACTTTTTTTTAAAGATTTTATTTATTTGACAGAGATAGAGACAGCCAGCGAGAGAGGGAACACAAGCAGGGGGAGTGGGAGAGGAAGAAGCAGGCTCATAGAGGAGGAGCCTGATGTGGGGCTCGATCCCAGAACGCTGGGATCACGCCCTGAGCCAAAGGCAGACGCTTAACCGCTGTGCCACCCAGGCGCCCCTCAGGCAGTACTTTAAATAGCACTTCTTTGCCCTGTTAAGGGGCTTCAAAAACAATATCATGTGCACTACGTCAAACCGAGTGAATCAAGATCTCTGAGGATGGGGCCCCGGCAACTGTACTTTAGTAAAGCCCCTTAGCTGATTCCGAGGATTCTCTCGGTGGAACACCACCGTAGAGAGATAACAGGAGGGCAGGGGTTCAGGACTGTCTTCTAGGGACCTAAGCAACGTTGACCATGTGCACCTGCTTTAAACATGAGTGCGCTCTACTGAGCACAACAGACTTTTAACGGGGTGAGCTTCTTGATCGCCCGACTTGACAGTCGGCAAATTGCCTTGGATAAAATCTGAATCCTTCTTTCTAGAGTCCTTTGCTTAGACTGTAGTTTTTCCAAAAGCTGTTTCAGTCCTGATGGAATTTGTTCTCTCATGAAATGAACCCAGTTTCTTTAAAGCCAGTGTAAAAGAGGAAAAGGATTTTCCTGCTTCTCTCCATGACAGAGCCCCTGGCATCCTCACCGCTGTCATCGGACACCTCTAGCTGCATGGGAGATTTGCTCTCTGTGAAAACAGACCAATGGCTGCAGAATGGCAGGCTCTTCCGTGCCCAACTCCCAGGTGATGGAACCCACTGCTCTTACCTGCGGTTCCCAGGCTCAGCAGCACAGCCACCCAGAAGACCCAGAAGAAAATGAGGATGGCAAATGTCCACAGTGGTTGGAACAGCAGGAAAGGAGAGTTGCTGATGGCCTTATTTATGACTTGGAAAAGTTCAACTGTCAATTTTATTCTCTTTCTGAGGACAAAAATCAAGCCGAGCAGAACTGCCTGGTGAGAAAGGGGTTAGAAGAAATGCCTCAAAATAATGAACTGAGAAGAGCTTAAAGTAAACGTTAATATTTCACTGATACCTCAGCAGACAGCTCTTCAGCCACGCACTGCTGTTATAATAATTGAACAGAAAATGTTCAAATCCTCTTTGAGCATCTACTATGTGCTGGTCCCTGGGAGAGATCCTGCAGCTATAACAGTGACAAGACAAAGTCCCTGCCCTAAGGGAACTTGGGGTCTGGTGAGAGAGCAAGAGAAAATGCAAATAAGGTCCCCTAGGGTCAGAGAACTGTCTTCTGTCCCTCACCTCCTCCCCATAATACCTAAGAGACTCAGAGAATGCTCAAGGACTGCAAAAGGCAAGGAAAGCAAGTATGAAGGGAAAGGACGGTGATTATGCCTCAAAGCAACCTCCTGTGCCTTCTTCTCTAGTGGTTTTGGCCTCCCTCCATGTAAATTTCATATTAAATTCACCCCCATATCGCAGCCCAGCCACCCGCCATCTCCACACACCCTTCACAGGCAAGCTTCTGCACAGACTAGTCTCAAGCTGCCATCCGCATTTCCACACCCTAACCTAGAGCATGGCATGTGAATCTCTGCCCATTCCTCTTTTCTTAAAACTTTCTCCTCCCTTGACTTCTATGATTGCTCTTTCTTCTGGTTCTCCTCCCACTTTTTCAGTTGTTGTTTCTCAGAGTCTTTGGGGGCTACCTCCTACTCCTTTGTGGTCTTAGCATCCTTCCTAGAGGCTGAGAACCTTCATTTCAGATAAGAACCTCCAGCCCTGGGGCACCTGGGTGGCTCAGTCGGTTAAGCATCTGCCTTTGGCTCAGGTCATGATCTTGGGGTCCTGGAATCAATCCCTGCATCGGGCTCCCTGCTCAGCGGGGAGTCTGCTTCTCCCTCTCCCTCTGAAGCTCCCCCCCTGCTCGTGCTCTCTCTCTCAAATAAATAAAATCAAAGGAAGAGGAGGAGGAGGGAGGGAGGAGGAGGAGGAAGTGGAGGAGGAAGAGGAGGAGGAAGTGGAGGAGGAAGAGGAGGAGGAAGTGGAGGAGGAAGCAGCAGCAGCTCCAGCCTCACCTTTCTCCAGGTGCTAGATGAGTAAGCACATCAGTTCCTGGCCAGGCCGTGAACATCCTACAGGGTCTCAAATTCAACTTGTCCTGAACCAAATTCATTATCTTCACATAAAAATCTCCTCTTTGTTCTAGATTCCCTATTCTAGTGGCCCTAATTTTTCTGGACTCTCCGAGAATAAGTAAGGTTCCTGTCTTGTGTGTTTCTGTATTATCCCAAACTTACCAATTGCAGCATCAACATTTTCTACTGCAAATGTTTACTTATCTGAATTTTGCGTCACATTAAGCTCCTTGAGAGCAGAGCCATCCCTGGTGCGCAATCCCAGTCACCTTCTTCAGTTTCCTGGATCTCTCAGTCTCTGTTCCCACAGCTGATCATAGCTCAAGTCTTACCCTCAACCATCTGCACCCCAGTAACCTCCCATTAGCCTTTGCTTTTGATCCCCTTGGCTCCCAGCCCCTACCCCCTTCCCTCCTCTAGCCCGCAGCTAAAGGGATCCTTGTGAAGGAGAGAGTCAATGATGTCATTTCCCAGCTCAAAATCCAATAGTTACCCGTGCTTCTGGATAAAGATCAAGGTTGTCATCATCCCAGATCAGGACCTTCCTGGCATGGCCCTTCCCCATACCTGCCTCTCAGGTTTCTGCCAAGAGAGCCTCCTGGAGGTCCCTCTCGTGTCCATGTGACCCCACATGAGCCATTCCTTTAGCCTAAGATACCCTTTCTCTTCCAGCTGTCCTGAGGCATT
>NW_024423564.1:25930965-25933944 GCF_017311325.1 Ursus maritimus
CAAAGGATCTCACAGTCCAGCGGAGGAAAGTCGAAGGAAGGTGGGAGAAACGAAAACCGCTCCCAGAACTGGGGCAGAGCCTCCTGCCCCAGTTGAACATGCCCGAACACCCCTAAGATGTAAAGGCTAAGTGGGAATTTCCAACTCTGCATTTTTTCTTTTTTTTTTTTTTTTTAAGATTTTATTTATTTACTTGCGATACAGAGGGCGAGAGCACAAGCAGGCAGGCAGAGGGAAAGGGAGAAGCAGGATCCCCACTGAACAGGGAACCCAACATGGGACTCCATCCCAGGACCCTGGGATCATGATCTGAGCCAAAGACAGATGCTTAACCCATGGAGCCAGCCAGGTGCCCCATCTCTGCATTTTCAATGCCTATTACAATCAACAAGAAAGAGGGACTTTGTTTTACTTAAAATTTTCATGAAGCAAAATGATATAATTTTCAGGCGAATAAACTTGGCTTCTAGCTCCCGAGTGGAAAGCTAACATATGCATATTTAAATGCATGTGTGTTTTACAAGTTACACACATGCATACAATACTCCTTTCACACTCTAAATACACTCATGTCACACTCATTAGAAGCGTAAGCTCAACTCTAACCTGACCGTCTCCCCAGTCTCAGCAGGGATCAGCGTTACCCATGGGGATGGTGCCAGGGGTGCTAGCGAGGCTGGGCTGGGCAGCAGGGCTGACGCACCGTGGCGGTCACGTCTTGACTGCACTCTTCTGGGCTCTGAGCCCCAGGGAGCTGCCCTTCAGCCTGTGCTAACAAGCTGATGCCCTGAGGTGCGCCTTTGATGCCATTCACCCTCTTTTCTTCGTCACTGCTAGCGCGTTCAGTGAAACCATTTAGATAATATTCATAGACAGCCCCCATCTTCCCAGAACAATGTTTCTAAGTTGATTTGTAAGGTAGCTTCTGGGAACTCAGGAGACAGGAACATACTCCCACCCAAGTGTCCTGGTAGCGGACAAGGACTCCCTGGGAAATCTTCACTAGATGAGACTCTCAGGGTCTCTGCTGGGCTCCGACATGTGGGGGGGGGTGGGGGAAGACGAGTGAGATGGGGCTCCCATGTGAGCAAGAAGGATGAGGGTTGAAGGAGGGGACCTTTCTTCTGCTTCTCTTCTCCTCTTGCTAATGTTGGTTTCCCCCTCTCTTTGGTTTCTCTGGAAAAGTGGGGGTAAGAAAGATGCAGTGAGGGAGAAGATGGGCAGCTCCTAACTCCTCTTTCCTCTTGGATACCAGCACTCTGGATAGGGAGGGGTGCCTAACTAGAGGATATAGTGTGACTTTCCCTGTTCTCCTGACCTCACCTTGCGCAGGGGTCCTGTGGGAGCCAAGCTGGGCTGGCGGGGGAAGTGGTTTTCTCGCACAGGGTTATTCTCCTGCTCTATAACCAGCCCCGCTTCCCCAGTCCCAGGTCTCCAGTCAGGGAGCATTAGGGGTGGCTCTCAGTGGGAACGCCGGGCTTCTGCGGCAGATGCTCCCTACGGAGGAGGGAAGTCCATGGCCCTGTGGGGGAACCTTGCAGGAATATTCCATTTGACAGATGAGGAGACCCAGGCCTAAGGCCAAGTCATTCTGTGAGGTCACACTGTGGGTAATGGGCCATGGGTTTGAACACCCACCTGAGACTACAAAGGCTGGAGTCTTTCCCGTACTTCATGTCATGCTGTTGCTAGCTTTGTAATTCATCTAATCAGAGGGCAAGTGCCAATGGTGTGTTGTCTTGCTAGCTCTTTGCCTAGTGCAGGGCCCAGTGCACAAGAGGGGCTCAGTAAATGGCCACAAACAACCTAGGGCTCTTGTGAGGACATGCCCACCCAGTAACCAGCCCTTGGCAGGAACTCAGTAAGTACCGGTGACAAACGTACCACGTGAATTGCTATGTAAGCTGTGGTTTGCTTCTACCCTCTGTCCCAGCCCCTGAACAGTCCTCACAGACGCAGGTCAGAACAGCCTCTCTGCCCTCACAGCCTTCCCTCTCGCTAACCTTAAGCTCAGTGAAGAGGAGAAGTCACCCCTGACTCTAGAATTTGGGTGGCCATTAAAGGTTCAGTGTGTGGAGACAAAGGAAGCCCTGTGGAGGGCTCAGGGAGAAGGCGGGCTCCCCACCCCTCAACTCAACAGCTCCAGCGTCCACCTGGGGTGCAGGGGGTCCCTTCTCCAGCCTCCTCACAGGTCCTGGAGCAGCACTGGGCCTGGTCCCTACCCGGGGCAGGACAAATCAGGAACTTTCCTTAGTCACACTTGCTCCCTGAAACACATTCCATGTGAAGAACACAAACCTGAAACCTGATTAGAAAGGGGGAAATGTGGAGACTACAGCTATGGGAAGGCTCTCCTTAGCAGAGAGCTGGCTCGGTGAGACAGTCTGCATTTGGTGGAGGAATTAAGGGCTTTGCAAACCCTAGCTGTCGCCCACCCACAAGCGGGAGTAAGCAACACGCCAGCAAGGACGGCACGTCACCTAAATCAGCCCCAGCCCCCTCCAGGCCTTGTGATTCTAGGGCTTTCAGTGCCCCCTGTGGAGTGACCTGGACGATTTTCCAAGCTCCCTCCTCCCGCTACAAGCGGTATCTGAGGTCTCAACATTGTTTGCCAGTTTTCAACTAGGGTATTTACAGGGGAGGTGGCGGTCCTCTGAACACCAGAATCACCCCGTGGCCAGCGGGTTTGGAAATAAAGGGTTCTCTGTGCTCAAGGGCAGTGGGAGCTGCCACACCCTGGAGGGGGCAGAGCCTCCCTGGCTGGAAGGGGGAGGCTCCTCACAAACAGGAAACAGGAACTCTCGTGAGTCTGCACCCCCCGCCCCCACAGTGTCCACCTGACGGCCACTTGGGGATAAAAATGGTTCTACTGTGTTCAAGGAAAATGAATCAGCACGAGTAACAAATGAGCCCCTGGGAGCTGGCAGAAATGACCTGGGAAGAAGGTAAGGCCTTTTTTCCTGTTTTTTTTTTTTTTTT